>NW_026262960.1:0-300000 GCF_025434085.1 Hippocampus zosterae
TTTGATCACACAACTCATTTTTATGAAGATACATTCAAAGTCATAAAACGTGCTCAGCTCGGCCTGAAAATACATTTTAAGCAATAAAACTCAAATTGAGTGTCACGCCTAAACCAAAGGACTTATGCACACACTAAACATGTATTTAGTTCAGGTTGACCTCCTGAAGCCTAAATGAGCATTAATTTGACCACACAACTCATTCCTATGAAGATACATTCAAACTCAGAAAACGTGCTCAATTCGGCCTGAAAGTGCATTTAAAGCAATAAAAACTCAAAATTGAGTGTCACGCCTAAACATAAGGACTTATGCACACACTTCAACAAGTATTTAGTTCAGGATAACCTCCTGAAGCCTAAATGAGCATTAATTTGACCACACAACTCATTCCTATGAAGATACATTCAAACTCAGAAAATGTGCTCAGCTCGGCCTGAAAATGCATTTAAAATAAATAAAAATCAAATTGAGTGTCACGCGTAAACCAAAGGTTTTATGCACACATTTCAACACGTATTTAGTTCAGGTTGACCTCCTGAAGCCTAAATGACAATTAATTTGACCACACAACTCATTCCTATGAAGATGCATTCAAACTCAGAAAATGTGCTCAACTCGGTCTGAAAATGCATTTTAAGCAATAAAAACTCAAATTGAGTGTCACGCCTAAAGCAAAGGACTTATGCGCACACTTCAACATGTATTTTGTTCAGGATGATCCCCTGAAGCCTAAATGAGCATTAATTTAACCACACAACTCATTCCTATAAGATACATTCAAACTCAGAAAACATGCTCAGCTCGGCCTGAAAATGCATTTAAAACAAATACAACTCAAATTGAGTGTCACGCATAAACCAAAGGTTTTATGCACACATTTGAACATGCATTTTGTTCAGGTTGACCTCCTGAAGCCTAAATGACAATTAATTTGATCACACAACTCATTTTTATGAAGATACATTCAAACTCAGAAAATGTGCTCAGCTCGGCCTGAAAATACATTTTAAGCAATAAAACTCAAATTGAGTGTCACGCCTAAAGCAAAGGACTTATGCACACACTTCAACATGTATTTAGTTCAGGTTGACCTCCTGAAGCCTAAATGAGCATTAATTTGACCGCAAAACTCATTCCTATGAAGATACATTCAAAGTAAAAAAATGTGCTCAGCTCGGTCTGAAAATGCATTTAAAGCAATAAAAACTCAAATTGAGTGTCACGCCTAAAGCAAAGGACTTATGCACACACTTCAACATGTATTTTTTTCAGGTTGGCCTCCTGAAGCCTAAGTGACATTTAATTTGATCACACAACTCATTTTTATGAAGATACATTCAAAGTCATAAAACGTGCTCAGCTCGGCCTGAAAATGCATTTAAAGCAAAAAAACTCAAATTGAGTGTCACGCCTAAACCAATGGACTTGTGCACACATTTCAACATGTATTTAGTTCAGGTTGACCTCCTGAAACCTAAATGAGCATTAATTTGACCACACAACTCATTCCTCTGAAGATACATTCAAACTCAGAAAATGGGCTCAGCTCGGCCTGAAAATGCATTTAAAATAAATAAAACTCAAATTGAGTGTCACGCGTAAACCAAAGGTTTTATGCACACATTTCAACACGTATTTAGTTCAGGTTGACCTCCTGAAGCCTAAATGACAATTAATTTGAGCACACAACTCATTCCTATGAAGATGCATTCAAACTCAGAAAATGTGCTCAACTCGGTCTGAAAATGCATTTTAAGCAATAAAAACTCAAATTGAGTGTCACGCCTAAAGCAAAGGACTTATGCGCACACTTCAACATGTATTTTGTTCAGGATGATCCCCTGAAGCCCAAATGAGCATTAATTTAACCACACAACTCATTCCTATAAGATACATTCAAACTCAGAAAACGTGCTCAGCTCGGCCTGAAAATGCATTTAAAACAAATACAACTCAAATTGAGTGTCACGCATAAACCAAAGGTTTTATGCACACATTTGAACATGCATTTTGTTCAGGTTGACCTCCTGATGACTAAATGAGCATTAATTTGACCACACAACTCATTCCTATAAAGATACATTCAAAGTCAGAAAAATTGCTCAGCTCAGCATTAATTTGACCATACAACTCATTCCTATGAAGATACATTCAAACTCAGAAAATGTGCTCAGCTCGGCCTGAAAATACATTTTAAGCAATAAAACTCAAATTGAGTGTCACGCCAAAACCAAAGGACTTATGCATACAGTCAACATGTATTTAGTTCAGGTTGACCTCCTGAAGCCTAAATGAGCATTAATTTGACCGCAAAACTTATTCCTATGAAGATACATTCAAAGTCAAAAAATGTGCTCAGCTCGGTCTGAAAATGCATTTAAAGCAATAAAAACTCAAATTGAGTGTCACGCCGAAAGCAAAGGACTTATGCACACACTTCAACATGTATTTTGTTCAGGTTGACCTCCTGAAGCCTAAATGACAATTAATTTGATCACACAACTCATTTTTATGAAGATAAATTCAAAGTCATAAAACGTGCTCAGCTCGGCCTGAAAATGCATTTAAAGCAATAAAAACTCAAATTGAGTGTCACGCCTAAACCAATGGACTTGTGCACAAATTTCAACATGTATTTAGTTCAGGTTGACCTCCTGAAACCTAAATGAGCATTAATTTGACCACACAACTCATTCCTCTGAAGATACATTCAAACTCAGAAAATGGGCTCAGCTCGGCCTGAAAATGCATTTAAAATAAATAAAACTCAAATTGAGTGTCACGCGTAAACCAAAGGTTTTATGCACACATTTCAACACGCATTTAGTTCAGGTTGACCTCCTGAAGCCTAAATGACAATTAATTTGACTACACAACTCATTCCTATGAAGATACATTCAAAATCAAAAAACGGGCTCAGCTCGGCCTAAAAATGCATTTAAAACTAATACAACTCAAATTGAGTGTCACACATAAACCAAAGGTTTTATGCACACATTTGAACATGCATTTTATTCAGGTTGACCTCCCGATGACTAAATGAGCATTAATTTAACCACACAACTCATTCCTATAAAGATATACTCAAAGTCAGAAAACGTGCTCAGCTCAGCATTAATTTGACCACACAACTCATTCCTATGAAGATACATTCAAACTCAGAAAATGTGCTCAGCTCGGTCTGAAAATACATTTAAAGCAATAAACCTCAAATTGAGTGTCACACCTAAACCAAAGGACTTATGCACACACTCAACATGTATTTAGTTCAGGTTGACCTCCTGAAGCCTAAATGAGCATTAATTTGACTGCACAACTCATTCCTATGAAGATACATTCAAAGTCAAAAAATGTGCTTAGCTCGGTCTGAAAATGCATTTAAAGCAATAAAAACTCAAATTGAGTGTCACGCCTAAACCAAAGGACTTACGCACATATTTCAACATGTATTTAGGTCAGGTTGACCTCCTGAAGCCTAAATGACAATTAATTTGATCACACAACTCATTTTTATGAAGATACATTCAAAGTCATAAAACGTGCTCAGCTCGGCCTGAAAATGAATTTTAAGCAATAAAAACTCAAATTGAGTGTCACGCCTAAACCAAAGGACTTGTGCACACATTTCAACATGTATTTAGTTCAGGTTGACCTCCTGAAGCCTAAATGAGCATTAATTTGACCACACAACTCATTCCTATGAAGATATATTCAAACTCAGAAAACGTGCTCAATTCGGCCTGAAAGTGCATTTAAAGCAATAAAAACTCAAAATTGAGTGTCACGCCTAAACATAAGGACTTATGCACACACTTCAACAAGTATTTAGTTCAGGATAACCTCCTGAAGCCTAAATGAGCATTAATTTGACCACACAACTCATTCCTATGAAGATACATTCAAACTCAGAAAATGTGCT
The DNA here is from genome assembly GCF_025434085.1 of Hippocampus zosterae. NCBI lineage: Eukaryota > Metazoa > Chordata > Actinopteri > Syngnathiformes > Syngnathidae > Hippocampus > Hippocampus zosterae. Next base: position 3,923 of record NW_026262960.1, read on the forward strand.
CAGCTCGGCCTGAAAATGCATTTAAAATAAATAAAAATCAAATTGAGTGTCACGCGTAAACCAAAGGTTTTATGCACACATTTCAACACGTATTTAGTTCAGGTTGACCTCCTGAAGCCTAAATGACAATTAATTTGACCACACAACTCATTCCTATGAAGATGCATTCAAACTCAGAAAATGTGCTCAACTCGGTCTGAAAATGCATTTTAAGCAATAAAAACTCAAATTGAGTGTCACGCCTAAAGCAAAGGACTTATGCGCACACTTCAACATGTATTTTGTTCAGGATGATCCCCTGAAGCCTAAATGAGCATTAATTTAACCACACAACTCATTCCTATAAGATACATTCAAACTCAGAAAACGTGCTAAGCTCGGCCTGAAAATGCATTTAAAACAAATACAACTCAAATTGAGTGTCACGCATAAACCAAAGGTTTTATGCACACATTTGAACATGCATTTTGTTCAGGTTGATATCCTGAAGCCTAAATGAGAATTAATTTGATCACACAACTCATTTTTATGAAGATACATTCAAACTCAGAGAATGTGCTCAGCTCGGCCTGAAAATACATTTTAAGCAATAAAACTCAAATTGAGTGTCACGCCAAAACCAAAGGACTTATGCATACAGTCAACATGTATTTAGTTCAGGTTGACCTCCTGAAGCCTAAATGAGCATTAATTTGACCGCAAAACTCATTCCTATGAAGATACATTCAAAGTCAAAAAATGTGCTCAGCTCGGTCTGAAAATGCATTTAAAGCAATAAAAACTCAAATTGAGTGTCACGCCTAAAGCAAAGGACTTATGCACACACTTCAACATGTATTTTTTTCAGGTTGGCCTCCTGAAGCCTAAGTGACAATTAATTTGATCACACAACTCATTTTTATGAAGATACAGTACATTCAAAGTCATAAAACGTGCTCAGCTCGGCCTGAAAATGCATTTAAAGCAATAAAAACTCAAATTGAGTGTCACGCCTAAACCAATGGACTTGTGCACACATTTCAACATGTATTTAGTTCAGGTTGACCTCCTGAAACCTAAATGAGCATTAATTTGACCACACAACTCATTCCTCTGAAGATACATTCAAACTCAGAAAATGGGCTCAGCTCGGCCTGAAAATGCATTTAAAATAAATAAAACTCAAATTGAGTGTCACGCGTAAACCAAAGGTTTTATGCACACATTTCAACACGTATTTAGTTCAGGTTGACCTCCTGAAGCCTAAATGACAATTAATTTGAGCACACAACTCATTCCTATGAAGATGCATTCAAACTCAGAAAATGTGCTCAACTCGGTCTGAAAATGCATTTTAAGCAATAAAAACTCAAATTGAGTGTCACGCCTAAAGCAAAGGACTTATGCGCACACTTCAACATGTATTTTGTTCAGGATGATCCCCTGAAGCCTAAATGAGCATTAATTTAACCACACAACTCATTCCTATAAGATACATTCAAACTCAGAAAACGTGCTCAGCTCGGCCTGAAAATGCATTTAAAACAAATACAACTCAAATTGAGTGTCACGCATAAACCAAAGGTTTTATGCACACATTTGAACATGCATTTTGTTCAGGTTGACCTCCTGATGACTAAATGAGCATTAATTTGACCACACAACTCATTCCTATAAAGATACATTCAAAGTCAGAAAATGTGCTCAGCTCAGCATTAATTTGACCATACAACTCATTCCTATGAAGATACATTCAAACTCAGAAAATGTGCTCAGCTCGGCCTGAAAATACATTTTAAGCAATAAAACTCAAATTGAGTGTCACGCCAAAACCAAAGGACTTATGCATACAGTCAACATGTATTTAGTTCAGGTTGACCTCCTGAAGCCTAAATGAGCATTAATTTGACCGCAAAACTCATTCCTATGAAGATACATTCAAAGTCAAAAAATGTGCTCAGCTCGGTCTGAAAATGCATTTAAAGCAATAAAAACTCAAATTGAGTGTCACGCCTAAAGCAAAGGACTTATGGACACACTTCAACATGTATTTTGTTCAGGTTGACCTCCTGAAGCCTAAATGACAATTAATTTGATCACACAACTCATTTTTATGAAGATACATTCAAAGTCATAAAACGTGCTCAGCTCGGCCTGAAAATGCATTTAAAGCAATAAAAACTCAAATTGAGTGTCACGCCTAAACCAATGGACTTGTGCACAAATTTCAACATGTATTTAGTTCAGGTTGACCTCCTGAAACCTAAATGAGCATTAATTTGACCACACAACTCATTCCTCTGAAGATACATTCAAACTCAGAAAATGGGCTCAGCTCGGCCTGAAAATGCATTTAAAATAAATAAAACTCAAATTGAGTGTCACGCGTAAACCAAAGGTTTTATGCACACATTTCAACACGCATTTAGTTCAGGTTGACCTCCTGAAGCCTAAATGACAATTAATTTGACTACACAACTCATTCCTATGAAGATACATTCAAAATCAACAAACGGGCTCAGCTCGGCCTAAAAATGCATTTAAAACAAATACAACTCAAATTGAGTGTCACACATAAACCAAAGGTTTTATGCACACATTTGAACATGCATTTTGTTCAGGTTGACCTCCCGATGACTAAATGAGCATTAATTTGACCACACAACTCATTCCTATAAAGATATACTCAAAGTCAGAAAACGTGCTCAGCTCAGCATTAATTTGACCACACAACTCATTCCTATGAAGATACATTCAAACTCAGAAAATGTGCTCAGCTCGGTCTGAAAATACATTTAAAGCAATAAACCTCAAATTGAGTGTCACACCTAAACCAAAGGACTTATGCACACACTCAACATGTATTTAGTTCAGGTTGACCTCCTGAAGCCTAAATGAGCATTAATTTGACTGCACAACTCATTCCTATGAAGATACATTCAAAGTCAAAAAATGTGCTTAGCTCGGTCTGAAAATGCATTTAAAGCAATAAAAACTCAAATTGAGTGTCACGCCTAAACCAAAGGACTTACGCACACATTTCAACATGTATTTAGTTCAGGTTGACCTCCTGAAGCCTAAATGACAATTAATTTGATCACACAACTCATTTTTATGAAGATACATTCAAAGTCATAAAACGTGCTCAGCTCGGCCTGAAAATGAATTTTTAGCAATAAAAACTCAAATTGAGTGTCACGCCTAAACCAAAGGACTTGTACACACATTTCAACATGTATTTAGTTCAGGTTGACCTCCTGAAGCCTAAATGAGCATTAATTTGACCACACAACTCATTCCTATGAAGATACATTCAAACTCACAAAACGTGCTCAATTCGGACGGAAAGTGCATTTAAAGCAATAAAAACTCAAAATTGAGTGTCACGCCTAAACATAAGGACTTACGCACACATTTCAACATGTATTTAGTTCAGGATAACCTCCTGAAGCCTAAATGAGCATTAATTTTACCACACAACTCATTCCTATGAAGATACATTCAAAATCAGAAAATGTGCTCAGCTCGGCCTAAAAATGCATTTAAAATAAATAAAACTCAAATTGAGTGTCACGCATAAACCAAAGGTTTTATGCACACATTTGAACGTGCATTTTGTTCAGGTTGACCTCCTGATGACTAAATGAGCCTTAATTTGACCACACAACTCATTCCTATAAAGATACATTCAAAGTCAGAAAACATGCTCAGCTGAGCATTAATTTGACCACACAACTCATTCCTATGAAGATACATTCAAACTCAGAAAATGTGCTCAGCTCGGCCTGAAAATGCATTTAAAATAAATAAAAATCAAATTGAGTGTCACGCGTAAACCAAAGGTTTTATGCACACATTTCAACACGTATTTAGTTCAGGTTGACCTCCTGAAGCCTAAATGACAATTAATTTGACCACACAACTCATTCCTATGAAGATGCATTCAAACTCAGAAAATGTGCTCAACTCGGTCTGAAAATGCATTTTAAGCAATAAAAACTCAAATTGAGTGTCACGCCTAAAGCAAAGGACTTATGCGCACACTTCAACATGTATTTTGTTCAGGATGATCCCCTGAAGCCTAAATGAGCATTAATTTAACCACACAACTCATTCCTATAAGATACATTCAAACTCAGAAAACATGCTCAGCTCGGCCTGAAAATGCATTTAAAACAAATACAACTCAAATTGAGTGTCACGCATAAACCAAAGGTTTTATGCACACATTTGAACATGCATTTTGTTCAGGTTGACCTCCTGAAGCCTAAATGACAATTAATTTGATCACACAACTCATTTTTATGAAGATACATTCAAACTCAGAAAATGTGCTCAGCTCGGCCTGAAAATACATTTTAAGCAATAAAACTCAAATTGAGTGTCACGCCTAAAGCAAAGGACTTATGCACACACTTCAACATGTATTTAGTTCAGGTTGACCTCCTGAAGCCTAAATGAGCATTAATTTGACCGCAAAACTCATTCCTATGAAGATACATTCAAAGTAAAAAAATGTGCTCAGCTCGGTCTGAAAATGCATTTAAAGCAATAAAAACTCAAATTGAGTGTCACGCCTAAAGCAAAGGACTTATGCACACACTTCAACATGTATTTTTTTCAGGTTGGCCTCCTGAAGCCTAAGTGACATTTAATTTGATCACACAACTCATTTTTATGAAGATACATTCAAAGTCATAAAACGTGCTCAGCTCGGCCTGAAAATGCATTTAAAGCAAAAAAACTCAAATTGAGTGTCACGCCTAAACCAATGGACTTGTGCACACATTTCAACATGTATTTAGTTCAGGTTGACCTCCTGAAACCTAAATGAGCATTAATTTGACCACACAACTCATTCCTCTGAAGATACATTCAAACTCAGAAAATGGGCTCAGCTCGGCCTGAAAATGCATTTAAAATAAATAAAACTCAAATTGAGTGTCACGCGTAAACCAAAGGTTTTATGCACACATTTCAACACGTATTTAGTTCAGGTTGACCTCCTGAAGCCTAAATGACAATTAATTTGAGCACACAACTCATTCCTATGAAGATGCATTCAAACTCAGAAAATGTGCTCAACTCGGTCTGAAAATGCATTTTAAGCAATAAAAACTCAAATTGAGTGTCACGCCTAAAGCAAAGGACTTATGCGCACACTTCAACATGTATTTTGTTCAGGATGATCCCCTGAAGCCCAAATGAGCATTAATTTAACCACACAACTCATTCCTATAAGATACATTCAAACTCAGAAAACGTGCTCAGCTCGGCCTGAAAATGCATTTAAAACAAATACAACTCAAATTGAGTGTCACGCATAAACCAAAGGTTTTATGCACACATTTGAACATGCATTTTGTTCAGGTTGACCTCCTGATGACTAAATGAGCATTAATTTGACCACACAACTCATTCCTATAAAGATACATTCAAAGTCAGAAAAATTGCTCAGCTCAGCATTAATTTGACCATACAACTCATTCCTATGAAGATACATTCAAACTCAGAAAATGTGCTCAGCTCGGCCTGAAAATACATTTTAAGCAATAAAACTCAAATTGAGTGTCACGCCAAAACCAAAGGACTTATGCATACAGTCAACATGTATTTAGTTCAGGTTGACCTCCTGAAGCCTAAATGAGCATTAATTTGACCGCAAAACTCATTCCTATGAAGATACATTCAAAGTCAAAAAATGTGCTCAGCTCGGTCTGAAAATGCATTTAAAGCAATAAAAACTCAAATTGAGTGTCACGCCGAAAGCAAAGGACTTATGCACACACTTCAACATGTATTTTGTTCAGGTTGACCTCCTGAAGCCTAAATGACAATTAATTTGATCACACAACTCATTTTTATGAAGATACGTTCAAACTCAGAAAATGTGCTCAGCTCGGCCTGAAAATACATTTTAAGCAATAAAACTCAAATTGAGTGTCACGCCAAAACCAAAGGACTTATGCATACAGTCAACATGTATTTAGTTCAGGTTGACCTCATGAAGCCTAAATGAGCATTAATTTGACCGCAAAACTCATACCTATGAAGATACATTCAAAGTCAAAAAATGTGCTCAGCTCGGTCTGAAAATGCATTTAAAGCAATAAAAACTCAAATTGAGTGTCACGCCTAAACCAAAGGACTTATGCACACACTTCAACATGTAATTTTTTCAGGTTGGCCTCCTGAAGCCTAAGTGACAATTAATTTGACCACACAACTCATTCCTATGAAGATACATTCAAACTCAGAAAACGTGCTCAATTCGGCGTGAAAGTGCATTTAAAGCAATAAAAACTCAAAATTGAGTGTCACGCCTAAACATAAGGACTTATGCACACACTTCAACAAGTATTTAGTTCAGGATAACCTCCTGAAGCCTAAATGAGCATTAATTTGACCACACAACTCATTCCTATGAAGATACATTCAAACTCAGAAAATGTGCTCAGCTCGGCCTGAAAATGCATTTAAAATAAATAAAAATCAAATTGAGTGTCACGCGTAAACCAAAGGTTTTATGCACACATTTCAACACGTATTTAGTTCAGGTTGACCTCCTGAAGCCTAAATGACAATTAATTTGACCACACAACTCATTCCTATGAAGATGCATTCAAACTCAGAAAATGTGCTCAACTCGGTCTGAAAATGCATTTTAAGCAATAAAAACTCAAATTGAGTGTCACGCCTAAAGCAAAGGACTTATGCGCACACTTCAACATGTATTTTGTTCAGGATGATCCCCTGAAGCCTAAATGAGCATTAATTTAACCACACAACTCATTCCTATAAGATACATTCAAACTCAGAAAACATGCTCAGCTCGGCCTGAAAATGCATTTAAAACAAATACAACTCAAATTGAGTGTCACGCATAAACCAAAGGTTTTATGCACACATTTGAACATGCATTTTGTTCAGGTTGACCTCCTGAAGCCTAAATGACAATTAATTTGATCACACAACTCATTTTTATGAAGATACATTCAAACTCAGAAAATGTGCTCAGCTCGGCCTGAAAATACATTTTAAGCAATAAAACTCAAATTGAGTGTCACGCCTAAAGCAAAGGACTTATGCACACACTTCAACATGTATTTAGTTCAGGTTGACCTCCTGAAGCCTAAATGAGCATTAATTTGACCGCAAAACTCATTCCTATGAAGATACATTCAAAGTAAAAAAATGTGCTCAGCTCGGTCTGAAAATGCATTTAAAGCAATAAAAACTCAAATTGAGTGTCACGCCTAAAGCAAAGGACTTATGCACACACTTCAACATGTATTTTTTTCAGGTTGGCCTCCTGAAGCCTAAGTGACATTTAATTTGATCACACAACTCATTTTTATGAAGATACATTCAAAGTCATAAAACGTGCTCAGCTCGGCCTGAAAATGCATTTAAAGCAAAAAAACTCAAATTGAGTGTCACGCCTAAACCAATGGACTTGTGCACACATTTCAACATGTATTTAGTTCAGGTTGACCTCCTGAAACCTAAATGAGCATTAATTTGACCACACAACTCATTCCTCTGAAGATACATTCAAACTCAGAAAATGGGCTCAGCTCGGCCTGAAAATGCATTTAAAATAAATAAAACTCAAATTGAGTGTCACGCGTAAACCAAAGGTTTTATGCACACATTTCAACACGTATTTAGTTCAGGTTGACCTCCTGAAGCCTAAATGACAATTAATTTGAGCACACAACTCATTCCTATGAAGATGCATTCAAACTCAGAAAATGTGCTCAACTCGGTCTGAAAATGCATTTTAAGCAATAAAAACTCAAATTGAGTGTCACGCCTAAAGCAAAGGACTTATGCGCACACTTCAACATGTATTTTGTTCAGGATGATCCCCTGAAGCCCAAATGAGCATTAATTTAACCACACAACTCATTCCTATAAGATACATTCAAACTCAGAAAACGTGCTCAGCTCGGCCTGAAAATGCATTTAAAACAAATACAACTCAAATTGAGTGTCACGCATAAACCAAAGGTTTTATGCACACATTTGAACATGCATTTTGTTCAGGTTGACCTCCTGATGACTAAATGAGCATTAATTTGACCACACAACTCATTCCTATAAAGATACATTCAAAGTCAGAAAAATTGCTCAGCTCAGCATTAATTTGACCATACAACTCATTCCTATGAAGATACATTCAAACTCAGAAAATGTGCTCAGCTCGGCCTGAAAATACATTTTAAGCAATAAAACTCAAATTGAGTGTCACGCCAAAACCAAAGGACTTATGCATACAGTCAACATGTATTTAGTTCAGGTTGACCTCCTGAAGCCTAAATGAGCATTAATTTGACCGCAAAACTTATTCCTATGAAGATACATTCAAAGTCAAAAAATGTGCTCAGCTCGGTCTGAAAATGCATTTAAAGCAATAAAAACTCAAATTGAGTGTCACGCCGAAAGCAAAGGACTTATGCACACACTTCAACATGTATTTTGTTCAGGTTGACCTCCTGAAGCCTAAATGACAATTAATTTGATCACACAACTCATTTTTATGAAGATAAATTCAAAGTCATAAAACGTGCTCAGCTCGACCTGAAAATGCATTTAAAGCAATAAAAACTCAAATTGAGTGTCACGCCTAAACCAATGGACTTGTGCACAAATTTCAACATGTATTTAGTTCAGGTTGACCTCCTGAAACCTAAATGAGCATTAATTTGACCACACAACTCATTCCTCTGAAGATACATTCAAACTCAGAAAATGGGCTCAGCTCGGCCTGAAAATGCATTTAAAATAAATAAAACTCAAATTGAGTGTCACGCGTAAACCAAAGGTTTTATGCACACATTTCAACACGCATTTAGTTCAGGTTGACCTCCTGAAGCCTAAATGACAATTAATTTGACTACACAACTCATTCCTATGAAGATACATTCAAAATCAAAAAACGGGCTCAGCTCGGCCTAAAAATGCATTTAAAACTAATACAACTCAAATTGAGTGTCACACATAAACCAAAGGTTTTATGCACACATTTGAACATGCATTTTATTCAGGTTGACCTCCCGATGACTAAATGAGCATTAATTTAACCACACAACTCATTCCTATAAAGATATACTCAAAGTCAGAAAACGTGCTCAGCTCAGCATTAATTTGACCACACAACTCATTCCTATGAAGATACATTCAAACTCAGAAAATGTGCTCAGCTCGGTCTGAAAATACATTTAAAGCAATAAACCTCAAATTGAGTGTCACACCTAAACCAAAGGACTTATGCACACACTCAACATGTATTTAGTTCAGGTTGACCTCCTGAAGCCTAAATGAGCATTAATTTGACTGCACAACTCATTCCTATGAAGATACATTCAAAGTCAAAAAATGTGCTTAGCTCGGTCTGAAAATGCATTTAAAGCAATAAAAACTCAAATTGAGTGTCACGCCTAAACCAAAGGACTTACGCACATATTTCAACATGTATTTAGGTCAGGTTGACCTCCTGAAGCCTAAATGACAATTAATTTGATCACACAACTCATTTTTATGAAGATACATTCAAAGTCATAAAACGTGCTCAGCTCGGCCTGAAAATGAATTTTAAGCAATAAAAACTCAAATTGAGTGTCACGCCTAAACCAAAGGACTTGTGCACACATTTCAACATGTATTTAGTTCAGGTTGACCTCCTGAAGCCTAAATGAGCATTAATTTGACCACACAACTCATTCCTATGAAGATATATTCAAACTCAGAAAACGTGCTCAATTCGGCCTGAAAGTGCATTTAAAGCAATAAAAACTCAAAATTGAGTGTCACGCCTAAACATAAGGACTTATGCACACACTTCAACAAGTATTTAGTTCAGGATAACCTCCTGAAGCCTAAATGAGCATTAATTTGACCACACAACTCATTCCTATGAAGATACATTCAAACTCAGAAAATGTGCTCAGCTCGGCCTGAAAATGCATTTAAAATAAATAAAAATCAAATTGAGTGTCACGCGTAAACCAAAGGTTTTATGCACACATTTCAACACGTATTTAGTTCAGGTTGACCTCCTGAAGCCTAAATGACAATTAATTTGACCACACAACTCATTCCTATGAAGATGCATTCAAACTCAGAAAATGTGCTCAACTCGGTCTGAAAATGCATTTTAAGCAATAAAAACTCAAATTGAGTGTCACGCCTAAAGCAAAGGACTTATGCGCACACTTCAACATGTATTTTGTTCAGGATGATCCCCTGAAGCCTAAATGAGCATTAATTTAACCACACAACTCATTCCTATAAGATACATTCAAACTCAGAAAACGTGCTAAGCTCGGCCTGAAAATGCATTTAAAACAAATACAACTCAAATTGAGTGTCACGCATAAACCAAAGGTTTTATGCACACATTTGAACATGCATTTTGTTCAGGTTGATATCCTGAAGCCTAAATGAGAATTAATTTGATCACACAACTCATTTTTATGAAGATACATTCAAACTCAGAGAATGTGCTCAGCTCGGCCTGAAAATACATTTTAAGCAATAAAACTCAAATTGAGTGTCACGCCAAAACCAAAGGACTTATGCATACAGTCAACATGTATTTAGTTCAGGTTGACCTCCTGAAGCCTAAATGAGCATTAATTTGACCGCAAAACTCATTCCTATGAAGATACATTCAAAGTCAAAAAATGTGCTCAGCTCGGTCTGAAAATGCATTTAAAGCAATAAAAACTCAAATTGAGTGTCACGCCTAAAGCAAAGGACTTATGCACACACTTCAACATGTATTTTTTTCAGGTTGGCCTCCTGAAGCCTAAGTGACAATTAATTTGATCACACAACTCATTTTTATGAAGATACAGTACATTCAAAGTCATAAAACGTGCTCAGCTCGGCCTGAAAATGCATTTAAAGCAATAAAAACTCAAATTGAGTGTCACGCCTAAACCAATGGACTTGTGCACACATTTCAACATGTATTTAGTTCAGGTTGACCTCCTGAAACCTAAATGAGCATTAATTTGACCACACAACTCATTCCTCTGAAGATACATTCAAACTCAGAAAATGGGCTCAGCTCGGCCTGAAAATGCATTTAAAATAAATAAAACTCAAATTGAGTGTCACGCGTAAACCAAAGGTTTTATGCACACATTTCAACACGTATTTAGTTCAGGTTGACCTCCTGAAGCCTAAATGACAATTAATTTGAGCACACAACTCATTCCTATGAAGATGCATTCAAACTCAGAAAATGTGCTCAACTCGGTCTGAAAATGCATTTTAAGCAATAAAAACTCAAATTGAGTGTCACGCCTAAAGCAAAGGACTTATGCGCACACTTCAACATGTATTTTGTTCAGGATGATCCCCTGAAGCCTAAATGAGCATTAATTTAACCACACAACTCATTCCTATAAGATACATTCAAACTCAGAAAACGTGCTCAGCTCGGCCTGAAAATGCATTTAAAACAAATACAACTCAAATTGAGTGTCACGCATAAACCAAAGGTTTTATGCACACATTTGAACATGCATTTTGTTCAGGTTGACCTCCTGATGACTAAATGAGCATTAATTTGACCACACAACTCATTCCTATAAAGATACATTCAAAGTCAGAAAATGTGCTCAGCTCAGCATTAATTTGACCATACAACTCATTCCTATGAAGATACATTCAAACTCAGAAAATGTGCTCAGCTCGGCCTGAAAATACATTTTAAGCAATAAAACTCAAATTGAGTGTCACGCCAAAACCAAAGGACTTATGCATACAGTCAACATGTATTTAGTTCAGGTTGACCTCCTGAAGCCTAAATGAGCATTAATTTGACCGCAAAACTCATTCCTATGAAGATACATTCAAAGTCAAAAAATGTGCTCAGCTCGGTCTGAAAATGCATTTAAAGCAATAAAAACTCAAATTGAGTGTCACGCCTAAAGCAAAGGACTTATGGACACACTTCAACATGTATTTTGTTCAGGTTGACCTCCTGAAGCCTAAATGACAATTAATTTGATCACACAACTCATTTTTATGAAGATACATTCAAAGTCATAAAACGTGCTCAGCTCGGCCTGAAAATGCATTTAAAGCAATAAAAACTCAAATTGAGTGTCACGCCTAAACCAATGGACTTGTGCACAAATTTCAACATGTATTTAGTTCAGGTTGACCTCCTGAAACCTAAATGAGCATTAATTTGACCACACAACTCATTCCTCTGAAGATACATTCAAACTCAGAAAATGGGCTCAGCTCGGCCTGAAAATGCATTTAAAATAAATAAAACTCAAATTGAGTGTCACGCGTAAACCAAAGGTTTTATGCACACATTTCAACACGCATTTAGTTCAGGTTGACCTCCTGAAGCCTAAATGACAATTAATTTGACTACACAACTCATTCCTATGAAGATACATTCAAAATCAACAAACGGGCTCAGCTCGGCCTAAAAATGCATTTAAAACAAATACAACTCAAATTGAGTGTCACACATAAACCAAAGGTTTTATGCACACATTTGAACATGCATTTTGTTCAGGTTGACCTCCCGATGACTAAATGAGCATTAATTTGACCACACAACTCATTCCTATAAAGATATACTCAAAGTCAGAAAACGTGCTCAGCTCAGCATTAATTTGACCACACAACTCATTCCTATGAAGATACATTCAAACTCAGAAAATGTGCTCAGCTCGGTCTGAAAATACATTTAAAGCAATAAACCTCAAATTGAGTGTCACACCTAAACCAAAGGACTTATGCACACACTCAACATGTATTTAGTTCAGGTTGACCTCCTGAAGCCTAAATGAGCATTAATTTGACTGCACAACTCATTCCTATGAAGATACATTCAAAGTCAAAAAATGTGCTTAGCTCGGTCTGAAAATGCATTTAAAGCAATAAAAACTCAAATTGAGTGTCACGCCTAAACCAAAGGACTTACGCACACATTTCAACATGTATTTAGTTCAGGTTGACCTCCTGAAGCCTAAATGACAATTAATTTGATCACACAACTCATTTTTATGAAGATACATTCAAAGTCATAAAACGTGCTCAGCTCGGCCTGAAAATGAATTTTTAGCAATAAAAACTCAAATTGAGTGTCACGCCTAAACCAAAGGACTTGTACACACATTTCAACATGTATTTAGTTCAGGTTGACCTCCTGAAGCCTAAATGAGCATTAATTTGACCACACAACTCATTCCTATGAAGATACATTCAAACTCACAAAACGTGCTCAATTCGGACGGAAAGTGCATTTAAAGCAATAAAAACTCAAAATTGAGTGTCACGCCTAAACATAAGGACTTACGCACACATTTCAACATGTATTTAGTTCAGGATAACCTCCTGAAGCCTAAATGAGCATTAATTTTACCACACAACTCATTCCTATGAAGATACATTCAAAATCAGAAAATGTGCTCAGCTCGGCCTAAAAATGCATTTAAAATAAATAAAACTCAAATTGAGTGTCACGCATAAACCAAAGGTTTTATGCACACATTTGAACGTGCATTTTGTTCAGGTTGACCTCCTGATGACTAAATGAGCCTTAATTTGACCACACAACTCATTCCTATAAAGATACATTCAAAGTCAGAAAACATGCTCAGCTGAGCATTAATTTGACCACACAACTCATTCCTATGAAGATACATTCAAACTCAGAAAATGTGCTCAGCTCGGCCTGAAAATGCATTTAAAATAAATAAAAATCAAATTGAGTGTCACGCGTAAACCAAAGGTTTTATGCACACATTTCAACACGTATTTAGTTCAGGTTGACCTCCTGAAGCCTAAATGACAATTAATTTGACCACACAACTCATTCCTATGAAGATGCATTCAAACTCAGAAAATGTGCTCAACTCGGTCTGAAAATGCATTTTAAGCAATAAAAACTCAAATTGAGTGTCACGCCTAAAGCAAAGGACTTATGCGCACACTTCAACATGTATTTTGTTCAGGATGATCCCCTGAAGCCTAAATGAGCATTAATTTAACCACACAACTCATTCCTATAAGATACATTCAAACTCAGAAAACATGCTCAGCTCGGCCTGAAAATGCATTTAAAACAAATACAACTCAAATTGAGTGTCACGCATAAACCAAAGGTTTTATGCACACATTTGAACATGCATTTTGTTCAGGTTGACCTCCTGAAGCCTAAATGACAATTAATTTGATCACACAACTCATTTTTATGAAGATACATTCAAACTCAGAAAATGTGCTCAGCTCGGCCTGAAAATACATTTTAAGCAATAAAACTCAAATTGAGTGTCACGCCTAAAGCAAAGGACTTATGCACACACTTCAACATGTATTTAGTTCAGGTTGACCTCCTGAAGCCTAAATGAGCATTAATTTGACCGCAAAACTCATTCCTATGAAGATACATTCAAAGTAAAAAAATGTGCTCAGCTCGGTCTGAAAATGCATTTAAAGCAATAAAAACTCAAATTGAGTGTCACGCCTAAAGCAAAGGACTTATGCACACACTTCAACATGTATTTTTTTCAGGTTGGCCTCCTGAAGCCTAAGTGACATTTAATTTGATCACACAACTCATTTTTATGAAGATACATTCAAAGTCATAAAACGTGCTCAGCTCGGCCTGAAAATGCATTTAAAGCAAAAAAACTCAAATTGAGTGTCACGCCTAAACCAATGGACTTGTGCACACATTTCAACATGTATTTAGTTCAGGTTGACCTCCTGAAACCTAAATGAGCATTAATTTGACCACACAACTCATTCCTCTGAAGATACATTCAAACTCAGAAAATGGGCTCAGCTCGGCCTGAAAATGCATTTAAAATAAATAAAACTCAAATTGAGTGTCACGCGTAAACCAAAGGTTTTATGCACACATTTCAACACGTATTTAGTTCAGGTTGACCTCCTGAAGCCTAAATGACAATTAATTTGAGCACACAACTCATTCCTATGAAGATGCATTCAAACTCAGAAAATGTGCTCAACTCGGTCTGAAAATGCATTTTAAGCAATAAAAACTCAAATTGAGTGTCACGCCTAAAGCAAAGGACTTATGCGCACACTTCAACATGTATTTTGTTCAGGATGATCCCCTGAAGCCCAAATGAGCATTAATTTAACCACACAACTCATTCCTATAAGATACATTCAAACTCAGAAAACGTGCTCAGCTCGGCCTGAAAATGCATTTAAAACAAATACAACTCAAATTGAGTGTCACGCATAAACCAAAGGTTTTATGCACACATTTGAACATGCATTTTGTTCAGGTTGACCTCCTGATGACTAAATGAGCATTAATTTGACCACACAACTCATTCCTATAAAGATACATTCAAAGTCAGAAAAATTGCTCAGCTCAGCATTAATTTGACCATACAACTCATTCCTATGAAGATACATTCAAACTCAGAAAATGTGCTCAGCTCGGCCTGAAAATACATTTTAAGCAATAAAACTCAAATTGAGTGTCACGCCAAAACCAAAGGACTTATGCATACAGTCAACATGTATTTAGTTCAGGTTGACCTCCTGAAGCCTAAATGAGCATTAATTTGACCGCAAAACTCATTCCTATGAAGATACATTCAAAGTCAAAAAATGTGCTCAGCTCGGTCTGAAAATGCATTTAAAGCAATAAAAACTCAAATTGAGTGTCACGCCGAAAGCAAAGGACTTATGCACACACTTCAACATGTATTTTGTTCAGGTTGACCTCCTGAAGCCTAAATGACAATTAATTTGATCACACAACTCATTTTTATGAAGATAAATTCAAAGTCATAAAACGTGCTCAGCTCGGCCTGAAAATGCATTTAAAGCAATAAAAACTCAAATTGAGTGTCACGCCTAAACCAATGGACTTGTGCACAAATTTCAACATGTATTTAGTTCAGGTTGACCTCCTGAAACCTAAATGAGCATTAATTTGACCACACAACTCATTCCTCTGAAGATACATTCAAACTCAGAAAATGGGCTCAGCTCGGCCTGAAAATGCATTTAAAATAAATAAAACTCAAATTGAGTGTCATGCGTAAACCAAAGGTTTTATGCACACATTTCAACACGCATTTAGTTCAGGTTGACCTCCTGAAGCCTAAATGACAATTAATTTGACTACACAACTCATTCCTATGAAGATACATTCAAAATCAAAAAACGGGCTCAGCTCGGCCTAAAAATGCATTTAAAACTAATACAACTCAAATTGAGTGTCACACATAAACCAAAGGTTTTATGCACACATTTGAACATGCATTTTATTCAGGTTGACCTCCCGATGACTAAATGAGCATTAATTTAACCACACAACTCATTCCTATAAAGATATACTCAAAGTCAGAAAACGTGCTCAGCTCAGCATTAATTTGACCACACAACTCATTCCTATGAAGATACATTCAAACTCAGAAAATGTGCTCAGCTCGGTCTGAAAATACATTTAAAGCAATAAACCTCAAATTGAGTGTCACACCTAAACCAAAGGACTTATGCACACACTCAACATGTATTTAGTTCAGGTTGACCTCCTGAAGCCTAAATGAGCATTAATTTGACTGCACAACTCATTCCTATGAAGATACATTCAAAGTCAAAAAATGTGCTTAGCTCGGTCTGAAAATGCATTTAAAGCAATAAAAACTCAAATTGAGTGTCACGCCTAAACCAAAGGACTTACGCACATATTTCAACATGTATTTAGGTCAGGTTGACCTCCTGAAGCCTAAATGACAATTAATTTGATCACACAACTCATTTTTATGAAGATACATTCAAAGTCATAAAACGTGCTCAGCTCGGCCTGAAAATGAATTTTAAGCAATAAAAACTCAAATTGAGTGTCACGCCTAAACCAAAGGACTTGTGCACACATTTCAACATGTATTTAGTTCAGGTTGACCTCCTGAAGCCTAAATGAGCATTAATTTGACCACACAACTCATTCCTATGAAGATATATTCAAACTCAGAAAACGTGCTCAATTCGGCCTGAAAGTGCATTTAAAGCAATAAAAACTCAAAATTGAGTGTCACGCCTAAACATAAGGACTTATGCACACACTTCAACAAGTATTTAGTTCAGGATAACCTCCTGAAGCCTAAATGAGCATTAATTTGACCACACAACTCATTCCTATGAAGATACATTCAAACTCAGAAAATGTGCTCAGCTCGGCCTGAAAATGCATTTAAAATAAATAAAAATCAAATTGAGTGTCACGCGTAAACCAAAGGTTTTATGCACACATTTCAACACGTATTTAGTTCAGGTTGACCTCCTGAAGCCTAAATGACAATTAATTTGACCACACAACTCATTCCTATGAAGATGCATTCAAACTCAGAAAATGTGCTCAACTCGGTCTGAAAATGCATTTTAAGCAATAAAAACTCAAATTGAGTGTCACGCCTAAAGCAAAGGACTTATGCGCACACTTCAACATGTATTTTGTTCAGGATGATCCCCTGAAGCCTAAATGAGCATTAATTTAACCACACAACTCATTCCTATAAGATACATTCAAACTCAGAAAACGTGCTAAGCTCGGCCTGAAAATGCATTTAAAACAAATACAACTCAAATTGAGTGTCACGCATAAACCAAAGGTTTTATGCACACATTTGAACATGCATTTTGTTCAGGTTGATATCCTGAAGCCTAAATGAGAATTAATTTGATCACACAACTCATTTTTATGAAGATACATTCAAACTCAGAGAATGTGCTCAGCTCGGCCTGAAAATACATTTTAAGCAATAAAACTCAAATTGAGTGTCACGCCAAAACCAAAGGACTTATGCATACAGTCAACATGTATTTAGTTCAGGTTGACCTCCTGAAGCCTAAATGAGCATTAATTTGACCGCAAAACTCATTCCTATGAAGATACATTCAAAGTCAAAAAATGTGCTCAGCTCGGTCTGAAAATGCATTTAAAGCAATAAAAACTCAAATTGAGTGTCACGCCTAAAGCAAAGGACTTATGCACACACTTCAACATGTATTTTTTTCAGGTTGGCCTCCTGAAGCCTAAGTGACAATTAATTTGATCACACAACTCATTTTTATGAAGATACATTCAAAGTCATAAAACGTGCTCAGCTCGGCCTGAAAATGCATTTAAAGCAATAAAAACTCAAATTGAGTGTCACGCCTAAACCAATGGACTTGTGCACACATTTCAACATGTATTTAGTTCAGGTTGACCTCCTGAAACCTAAATGAGCATTAATTTGACCACACAACTCATTCCTCTGAAGATACATTCAAACTCAGAAAATGGGCTCAGCTCGGCCTGAAAATGCATTTAAAATAAATAAAACTCAAATTGAGTGTCACGCGTAAACCAAAGGTTTTATGCACACATTTCAACACGTATTTAGTTCAGGTTGACCTCCTGAAGCCTAAATGACAATTAATTTGAGCACACAACTCATTCCTATGAAGATGCATTCAAACTCAGAAAATGTGCTCAACTCGGTCTGAAAATGCATTTTAAGCAATAAAAACTCAAATTGAGTGTCACGCCTAAAGCAAAGGACTTATGCGCACACTTCAACATGTATTTTGTTCAGGATGATCCCCTGAAGCCTAAATGAGCATTAATTTAACCACACAACTCATTCCTATAAGATACATTCAAACTCAGAAAACGTGCTCAGCTCGGCCTGAAAATGCATTTAAAACAAATACAACTCAAATTGAGTGTCACGCATAAACCAAAGGTTTTATGCACACATTTGAACATGCATTTTGTTCAGGTTGACCTCCTGATGACTAAATGAGCATTAATTTGACCACACAACTCATTCCTATAAAGATACATTCAAAGTCAGAAAAATTGCTCAGCTCAGCATTAATTTGACCATACAACTCATTCCTATGAAGATACATTCAAACTCAGAAAATGTGCTCAGCTCGGCCTGAAAATACATTTTAAGCAATAAAACTCAAATTGAGTGTCACGCCAAAACCAAAGGACTTATGCATACAGTCAACATGTATTTAGTTCAGGTTGACCTCCTGAAGCCTAAATGAGCATTAATTTGACCGCAAAACTCATTCCTATGAAGATACATTCAAAGTCAAAAAATGTGCTCAGCTCGGTCTGAAAATGCATTTAAAGCAATAAAAACTCAAATTGAGTGTCACGCCGAAAGCAAAGGACTTATGCACACACTTCAACATGTATTTTGTTCAGGTTGACCTCCTGAAGCCTAAATGACAATTAATTTGATCACACAACTCATTTTTATGAAGATAAATTCAAAGTCATAAAACGTGCTCAGCTCGGCCTGAAAATGCATTTAAAGCAATAAAAACTCAAATTGAGTGTCACGCCTAAACCAATGGACTTGTGCACAAATTTCAACATGTATTTAGTTCAGGTTGACCTCCTGAAACCTAAATGAGCATTAATTTGACCACACAACTCATTCCTCTGAAGATACATTCAAACTCAGAAAATGGGCTCAGCTCGGCCTGAAAATGCATTTAAAATAAATAAAACTCAAATTGAGTGTCATGCGTAAACCAAAGGTTTTATGCACACATTTCAACACGCATTTAGTTCAGGTTGACCTCCTGAAGCCTAAATGACAATTAATTTGACTACACAACTCATTCCTATGAAGATACATTCAAAATCAAAAAACGGGCTCAGCTCGGCCTAAAAATGCATTTAAAACTAATACAACTCAAATTGAGTGTCACACATAAACCAAAGGTTTTATGCACACATTTGAACATGCATTTTATTCAGGTTGACCTCCCGATGACTAAATGAGCATTAATTTAACCACACAACTCATTCCTATAAAGATATACTCAAAGTCAGAAAACGTGCTCAGCTCAGCATTAATTTGACCACACAACTCATTCCTATGAAGATACATTCAAACTCAGAAAATGTGCTCAGCTCGGTCTGAAAATACATTTAAAGCAATAAACCTCAAATTGAGTGTCACACCTAAACCAAAGGACTTATGCACACACTCAACATGTATTTAGTTCAGGTTGACCTCCTGAAGCCTAAATGAGCATTAATTTGACTGCACAACTCATTCCTATGAAGATACATTCAAAGTCAAAAAATGTGCTTAGCTCGGTCTGAAAATGCATTTAAAGCAATAAAAACTCAAATTGAGTGTCACGCCTAAACCAAAGGACTTACGCACATATTTCAACATGTATTTAGGTCAGGTTGACCTCCTGAAGCCTAAATGACAATTAATTTGATCACACAACTCATTTTTATGAAGATACATTCAAAGTCATAAAACGTGCTCAGCTCGGCCTGAAAATGAATTTTAAGCAATAAAAACTCAAATTGAGTGTCACGCCTAAACCAAAGGACTTGTGCACACATTTCAACATGTATTTAGTTCAGGTTGACCTCCTGAAGCCTAAATGAGCATTAATTTGACCACACAACTCATTCCTATGAAGATATATTCAAACTCAGAAAACGTGCTCAATTCGGCCTGAAAGTGCATTTAAAGCAATAAAAACTCAAAATTGAGTGTCACGCCTAAACATAAGGACTTATGCACACACTTCAACAAGTATTTAGTTCAGGATAACCTCCTGAAGCCTAAATGAGCATTAATTTGACCACACAACTCATTCCTATGAAGATACATTCAAACTCAGAAAATGTGCTCAGCTCGGCCTGAAAATGCATTTAAAATAAATAAAAATCAAATTGAGTGTCACGCGTAAACCAAAGGTTTTATGCACACATTTCAACACGTATTTAGTTCAGGTTGACCTCCTGAAGCCTAAATGACAATTAATTTGACCACACAACTCATTCCTATGAAGATGCATTCAAACTCAGAAAATGTGCTCAACTCGGTCTGAAAATGCATTTTAAGCAATAAAAACTCAAATTGAGTGTCACGCCTAAAGCAAAGGACTTATGCGCACACTTCAACATGTATTTTGTTCAGGATGATCCCCTGAAGCCTAAATGAGCATTAATTTAACCACACAACTCATTCCTATAAGATACATTCAAACTCAGAAAACGTGCTAAGCTCGGCCTGAAAATGCATTTAAAACAAATACAACTCAAATTGAGTGTCACGCATAAACCAAAGGTTTTATGCACACATTTGAACATGCATTTTGTTCAGGTTGATATCCTGAAGCCTAAATGAGAATTAATTTGATCACACAACTCATTTTTATGAAGATACATTCAAACTCAGAGAATGTGCTCAGCTCGGCCTGAAAATACATTTTAAGCAATAAAACTCAAATTGAGTGTCACGCCAAAACCAAAGGACTTATGCATACAGTCAACATGTATTTAGTTCAGGTTGACCTCCTGAAGCCTAAATGAGCATTAATTTGACCGCAAAACTCATTCCTATGAAGATACATTCAAAGTCAAAAAATGTGCTCAGCTCGGTCTGAAAATGCATTTAAAGCAATAAAAACTCAAATTGAGTGTCACGCCTAAAGCAAAGGACTTATGCACACACTTCAACATGTATTTTTTTCAGGTTGGCCTCCTGAAGCCTAAGTGACAATTAATTTGATCACACAACTCATTTTTATGAAGATACATTCAAAGTCATAAAACGTGCTCAGCTCGGCCTGAAAATGCATTTAAAGCAATAAAAACTCAAATTGAGTGTCACGCCTAAACCAATGGACTTGTGCACACATTTCAACATGTATTTAGTTCAGGTTGACCTCCTGAAACCTAAATGAGCATTAATTTGACCACACAACTCATTCCTCTGAAGATACATTCAAACTCAGAAAATGGGCTCAGCTCGGCCTGAAAATGCATTTAAAATAAATAAAACTCAAATTGAGTGTCACGCGTAAACCAAAGGTTTTATGCACACATTTCAACACGTATTTAGTTCAGGTTGACCTCCTGAAGCCTAAATGACAATTAATTTGAGCACACAACTCATTCCTATGAAGATGCATTCAAACTCAGAAAATGTGCTCAACTCGGTCTGAAAATGCATTTTAAGCAATAAAAACTCAAATTGAGTGTCACGCCTAAAGCAAAGGACTTATGCGCACACTTCAACATGTATTTTGTTCAGGATGATCCCCTGAAGCCTAAATGAGCATTAATTTAACCACACAACTCATTCCTATAAGATACATTCAAACTCAGAAAACGTGCTCAGCTCGGCCTGAAAATGCATTTAAAACAAATACAACTCAAATTGAGTGTCACGCATAAACCAAAGGTTTTATGCACACATTTGAACATGCATTTTGTTCAGGTTGACCTCCTGATGACTAAATGAGCATTAATTTGACCACACAACTCATTCCTATAAAGATACATTCAAAGTCAGAAAATGTGCTCAGCTCAGCATTAATTTGACCATACAACTCATTCCTATGAAGATACATTCAAACTCAGAAAATGTGCTCAGCTCGGCCTGAAAATACATTTTAAGCAATAAAACTCAAATTGAGTGTCACGCCAAAACCAAAGGACTTATGCATACAGTCAACATGTATTTAGTTCAGGTTGACCTCCTGAAGCCTAAATGAGCATTAATTTGACCGCAAAACTCATTCCTATGAAGATACATTCAAAGTCAAAAAATGTGCTCAGCTCGGTCTGAAAATGCATTTAAAGCAATAAAAACTCAAATTGAGTGTCACGCCTAAAGCAAAGGACTTATGGACACACTTCAACATGTATTTTGTTCAGGTTGACCTCCTGAAGCCTAAATGACAATTAATTTGATCACACAACTCATTTTTATGAAGATACATTCAAAGTCATAAAACGTGCTCAGCTCGGCCTGAAAATGCATTTAAAGCAATAAAAACTCAAATTGAGTGTCACGCCTAAACCAATGGACTTGTGCACAAATTTCAACATGTATTTAGTTCAGGTTGACCTCCTGAAACCTAAATGAGCATTAATTTGACCACACAACTCATTCCTCTGAAGATACATTCAAACTCAGAAAATGGGCTCAGCTCGGCCTGAAAATGCATTTAAAATAAATAAAACTCAAATTGAGTGTCACGCGTAAACCAAAGGTTTTATGCACACATTTCAACACGCATTTAGTTCAGGTTGACCTCCTGAAGCCTAAATGACAATTAATTTGACTACACAACTCATTCCTATGAAGATACATTCAAAATCAACAAACGGGCTCAGCTCGGCCTAAAAATGCATTTAAAACAAATACAACTCAAATTGAGTGTCACACATAAACCAAAGGTTTTATGCACACATTTGAACATGCATTTTGTTCAGGTTGACCTCCTGATGACTAAATGAGCATTAATTTGACCACACAACTCATTCCTATAAAGATACATTCAAAGTCAGAAAATGTGCTCAGCTCAGCATTAATTTGACCATACAACTCATTCCTATGAAGATACATTCAAACTCAGAAAATGTGCTCAGCTCGGCCTGAAAATACATTTTAAGCAATAAAACTCAAATTGAGTGTCACGCCAAAACCAAAGGACTTATGCATACAGTCAACATGTATTTAGTTCAGGTTGACCTCCTGAAGCCTAAATGAGCATTAATTTGACCGCAAAACTCATTCCTATGAAGATACATTCAAAGTCAAAAAATGTGCTCAGCTCGGTCTGAAAATGCATTTAAAGCAATAAAAACTCAAATTGAGTGTCACGCCTAAAGCAAAGGACTTATGGACACACTTCAACATGTATTTTGTTCAGGTTGACCTCCTGAAGCCTAAATGACAATTAATTTGATCACACAACTCATTTTTATGAAGATACATTCAAAGTCATAAAACGTGCTCAGCTCGGCCTGAAAATGCATTTAAAGCAATAAAAACTCAAATTGAGTGTCACGCCTAAACCAATGGACTTGTGCACAAATTTCAACATGTATTTAGTTCAGGTTGACCTCCTGAAACCTAAATGAGCATTAATTTGACCACACAACTCATTCCTCTGAAGATACATTCAAACTCAGAAAATGGGCTCAGCTCGGCCTGAAAATGCATTTAAAATAAATAAAACTCAAATTGAGTGTCACGCGTAAACCAAAGGTTTTATGCACACATTTCAACACGCATTTAGTTCAGGTTGACCTCCTGAAGCCTAAATGACAATTAATTTGACTACACAACTCATTCCTATGAAGATACATTCAAAATCAACAAACGGGCTCAGCTCGGCCTAAAAATGCATTTAAAACAAATACAACTCAAATTGAGTGTCACACATAAACCAAAGGTTTTATGCACACATTTGAACATGCATTTTGTTCAGGTTGACCTCCCGATGACTAAATGAGCATTAATTTGACCACACAACTCATTCCTATAAAGATATACTCAAAGTCAGAAAACGTGCTCAGCTCAGCATTAATTTGACCACACAACTCATTCCTATGAAGATACATTCAAACTCAGAAAATGTGCTCAGCTCGGTCTGAAAATACATTTAAAGCAATAAACCTCAAATTGAGTGTCACACCTAAACCAAAGGACTTATGCACACACTCAACATGTATTTAGTTCAGGTTGACCTCCTGAAGCCTAAATGAGCATTAATTTGACTGCACAACTCATTCCTATGAAGATACATTCAAAGTCAAAAAATGTGCTTAGCTCGGTCTGAAAATGCATTTAAAGCAATAAAAACTCAAATTGAGTGTCACGCCTAAACCAAAGGACTTACGCACACATTTCAACATGTATTTAGTTCAGGTTGACCTCCTGAAGCCTAAATGACAATTAATTTGATCACACAACTCATTTTTATGAAGATACATTCAAAGTCATAAAACGTGCTCAGCTCGGCCTGAAAATGAATTTTTAGCAATAAAAACTCAAATTGAGTGTCACGCCTAAACCAAAGGACTTGTACACACATTTCAACATGTATTTAGTTCAGGTTGACCTCCTGAAGCCTAAATGAGCATTAATTTGACCACACAACTCATTCCTATGAAGATACATTCAAACTCACAAAACGTGCTCAATTCGGACGGAAAGTGCATTTAAAGCAATAAAAACTCAAAATTGAGTGTCACGCCTAAACATAAGGACTTACGCACACATTTCAACATGTATTTAGTTCAGGATAACCTCCTGAAGCCTAAATGAGCATTAATTTTACCACACAACTCATTCCTATGAAGATACATTCAAAATCAGAAAATGTGCTCAGCTCGGCCTAAAAATGCATTTAAAATAAATAAAACTCAAATTGAGTGTCACGCATAAACCAAAGGTTTTATGCACACATTTGAACGTGCATTTTGTTCAGGTTGACCTCCTGATGACTAAATGAGCCTTAATTTGACCACACAACTCATTCCTATAAAGATACATTCAAAGTCAGAAAACATGCTCAGCTGAGCATTAATTTGACCACACAACTCATTCCTATGAAGATACATTCAAACTCAGAAAATGTGCTCAGCTCGGCCTGAAAATGCATTTAAAATAAATAAAAATCAAATTGAGTGTCACGCGTAAACCAAAGGTTTTATGCACACATTTCAACACGTATTTAGTTCAGGTTGACCTCATGAAGCCTAAATGACAATTAATTTGACCACACAACTCATTCCTATGAAGATGCATTCAAACTCAGAAAATGTGCTCAACTCGGTCTGAAAATGCATTTTAAGCAATAAAAACTCAAATTGAGTGTCACGCCTAAAGCAAAGGACTTATGCGCACACTTCAACATGTATTTTGTTCAGGATGATCCCCTGAAGCCTAAATGAGCATTAATTTAACCACACAACTCATTCCTATAAGATACATTCAAACTCAGAAAACGTGCTCAGCTCGGCCTGAAAATGCATTTAAAACAAATACAACTCAAATTGAGTGTCACGCATAAACCAAAGGTTTTATGCACACATTTGAACATGCATTTTGTTCAGGTTGATATCCTGAAGCCTAAATGAGAATTAATTTGATCACACAACTCATTTTTATGAAGATACATTCAAACTCAGAAAATGTGCTCAGCTCGGCCTGAAAATACATTTTAAGCAATAAAACTCAAATTGAGTGTCACGCCAAAACCAAAGGACTTATGCATACAGTCAACATGTATTTAGTTCAGGTTGACCTCCTGAAGCCTAAATGAGCATTAATTTGACCGCAAAACTCATTCCTATGAAGATACATTCAAAGTCAAAAAATGTGCTCAGCTCGGTCTGAAAATGCATTTAAAGCAATAAAAACTCAAATTGAGTGTCACGCCTAAACCAATGGACTTGTGCACACATTTCAACATGTATTTAGTTCAGGTTGACCTCCTGAAACCTAAATGAGCATTAATTTGACCACACAACTCATTCCTCTGAAGATACATTCAAACTCAGAAAATGGGCTCAGCTCGGCCTGAAAATGCATTTAAAATAAATAAAACTCAAATTGAGTGTCACGCGTAAACCAAAGGTTTTATGCACACATTTCAACACGTATTTAGTTCAGGTTGACCTCCTGAAGCCTAAATGACAATTAATTTTAGCACACAACTCATTCCTATGAAGATGCATTCAAACTCAGAAAATGTGCTCAACTCGCTCTGAAAATGCATTTTAAGCAATAAAAACTCAAATTGAGTGTCACGCCTAAAGCAAAGGACTTATGCGCACACTTCAACATGTATTTTGTTCAGGATGATCCCCTGAAGCCTAAATGAGCATTAATTTAACCACACAACTCATTCCTATAAGATACATTCAAACTCAGAAAACGTGCTCAGCTCGGCCTGAAAATGCATTTAAAACAAATACAACTCAAATTGAGTGTCACGCATAAACCAAAGGTTTTATGCACACATTTGAACATGCATTTTGTTCAGGTTGACCTCCTGATGACTAAATGAGCATTAATTTGACCACACAACTCATTCCTATGAAGATACATTCAAAATCAACAAACGGGCTCAGCTCGGCCTAAAAATGCATTTAAAACAAATACAACTCAAATTGAGTGTCACACATAAACCAAAGGTTTTATGCACACATTTGAACATGCATTTTGTTCAGGTTGACCTCCCGATGACTAAATGAGCATTAATTTGACCACACAACTCATTCCTAAAGATATACTCAAAGTCAGAAAACGTGCTCAGCTCAGCATTAATTTGACCACACAACTCATTCCCATGAAGATACATTCAAACTCAGAAAATGTGCTCAGCTCGGTCTGAAAATACATTTAAAGCAATAAACCTCAAATTGAGTGTCACACCTAAACCAAAGGACTTATGCACACACTCAACATGTATTTAGTTCAGGTTGACCTCCTGAAGCCTAAATGAGCATTAATTTGACTGCACAACTCATTCCTATGAAGATACATTCAAAGTCAAAAAATGTGCTTAGCTCGGTCTGAAAATGCATTTAAAGCAATAAAAACTCAAATTGAGTGTCACGCCTAAACCAAAGGACTTACGCACACATTTCAACATGTATTTAGTTCAGGTTGACCTCCTGAAGCCTAAATGACAATTAATTTGATCACACAACTCATTTTTATGAAGATACATTCAAAGTCATAAAACGTGCTCAGCTCGGCCTGAAAATGAATTTTTAGCAATAAAAACTCAAATTGAGTGTCACGCCTAAACCAAAGGACTTGTGCACACATTTCAACATGTATTTAGTTCAGGTTGACCTCCTGAAGCCTAAATGAGCATTAATTTGACCACACAACTCATTCCTATGAAGATACATTCAAACTCACAAAACGTGCTCAATTCGGACGGAAAGTGCATTTAAAGCAATATAAACTCAAAATTGAGTGTCACGCCTAAACATAAGGACTTATGCACACATTTCAACATGTATTTAGTTCAGGATAACCTCCTGAAGCCTAAATGAGCATTAATTTTACCACACAACTCATTCCTATGAAGATACATTCAAAATCAGAAAATGTGCTCAGCTCGGCCTAAAAATGCATTTAAAATAAATAAAACTCAAATTGAGTGTCACGCATAAACCAAAGGTTTTATGCACACATTTGAACGTGCATTTTGTTCAGGTTGACCTCCTGATGACTAAATGAGCCTTAATTTGACCACACAACTCATTCCTATAAAGATACATTCAAAGTCAGAAAACATGCTCAGCTGAGCATTAATTTGACCACACAACTCATTCCTATGAAGATACATTCAAACTCAGAAAATGTGCTCAGCTCGGCCTGAAAATACATTTTAAGCAATAAAACTCAAATTGAGTGTCACGCCTAAACCAAAGGACTTATGCACACAATCAACATGTATTTAGTTCAGGTTGACCTCCTGAAGCCTAAATGAGCATTAATTTGACCGCACAACTCATTTTTATGAAGATACATTCAAACTCAGAAAACGTGCTCGACTCAGCCTGAAAATGCATTTAAAGCAATAAAAACTCAAATTGAGTATCACGCCTAAAGCAAAGGATTTATGCACACTCTTCAACATGTATTTTGTTCAGGTTGACCTCCTGAAGCCCAAATGACAATTAATTTGATCACACAACTCATTTTTATGAAGATACATTCAAACTCAGAAAACGTGCTCGACTCAGCCTGAAAATGCATTTAAAGCAATAAAAACTCAAATTGAGTGTCATGCCTAAACCAATGACTTATGCACACATTTCAACATGTATTTAGTTCAGGTTGACCTCCTGAAGCCTAAATGAGCATTAATTTGACCACACAACTCATTCCTATGAAGATACATTCAAACTCAAAAAATGTGCTCAGCTCGGCCTGAAAATGCATTTAAAATAAATAAAACTCAAATTGAGTGTCACGCGTAAACCAAAGGTTTTATGCACACATTTCAACACGTATTTAGTTCAGTTTGACCTCCTGAAGCCTAAATGACAATTACTTTGACCTCACAACTTATTCCTATGAAGATACATTCAAAGTCAAAAAAACGTGCTCAGCTCGGCCTGAAAATGCATTTAAAGCAATAAAAATTCAAATTGAGTGTCACGCCTAAACCAAAGGACTTATGCACACACTTCAACATGTATTCTGTTCAGGTTGACGTCCTGAAGCCTAAATGAGCATTAATTTGACTACACAACTCATTCCTATGAAGATACATTCAAAGTCAGAAACGCGCTCAACTCGGCCTGAAAATGCATTTAAAGCAATAAAAACTCAAATTGAGTGTCACGCCTAAAGCAAAGGACTTATGCACACACTTCAACATGTATTTTGTTCAGGTTGACCTCCTGAAGCCTAAATGACAATTAATTTGATCACACAACTCATTTTTATGAAGATACATTCAAAGTGATAAAACGTGCTCAGCTCGGCCTGAAAATGCATTTAAAGCTATAAAAACTCAAATTGAGTGTCACGCCTAAACCAAAGGACTTGTGCACACATTTCAACATGTATTTAGTTCAGGTTGACCTCCTGAAGCCTAAATGCTTGCTTGCTTATTCCAGTCCTTCGTAGCCGAAGACGACGTTGCGTTCCCCCATCCTTCGATCCCCGTGCTGTTGACGCCGCTGATGCGCACGTTGGTGCGCCCTCAGACCCGCCAGAGTAGCGCAGCCGCGCCCGCAAAGGTCGCAGCGATAGTGGCCGTCCATAACCGGTCCGGCATGTCGCTTCTCCCTGCGCTGCAGGGCCGCCAGGTTGTATGAGGCGTCGTGATGCGCTGCGCCCTCCAGGGTGCGTCGTCGCCACTCCACCCGATCCGATGCCGCTTCCTCCATGTTGGTCGGATCGATGGCGAACTTCTTGAGAGTGACTTTTATGCTGTCTTTAAAACGCTTCAGCTGCCCGCCGCTGCTCCTCTCCCCAGTACTTAATTCACCGTACAGCACCTTCTTCGGGAGTCTGTCCGGTGGCATGCGAACAATGTGGCCGAGCCATCTCAATTGACGCTGGAGGAGGAGAGTCGTTAGCGGTGGGACTTGCAGTCTGCTTCTGACGTCCGTGTGCGGAATTCTGTCCCACCAATGAATGCCCAGGATCTTCATTAGGCAGTTCATGTAGAAGCGCTCCAGTTGCTTAAGATGTTTAGCATAGGGCACCCATGCTTCTGAACCATAGAGTAGGATAGACACACACACAGCGTTAAAGACCTTAGTTTTTGTGGTAAGAGTTAAGTTCTTGTTGAGGAAGCATCGCTTGGACAGCCGTCCAAATGCTGCAGCTGACGACCCGATCCGCCTTTGGATCTCGGGTGTGAGGTCGAGCTTCATGTTGACAGATGAGCCAAGGTAGACGAAGTCGCCAGTGTTCTTCAGAGCATTTTCCCCAGAGTGGAAGATAAAGGGGTCAGCGTCGGTGGTCTGCTGCAAAATCTCTGTCTTTGTTGCATTTAGGACGAGGCCAGCGCGGGTATACGTGTCCGTGAGGATGTCAAGGGACAGCTGCAGTCCTGGTGGCGTGTGACTCAGCATTGCAGCGTCATCGGCATACTGCAAGTCCAGCACAGACGTGTTACTGATCTTCGTTCTGGCTTTCAATCTTCTTAGGTTAAAAAGGCTGCCATCGAGACGGTAATTGATCGAGATACCGTCTCGTATTGGGTCGGTATTGTTGTAAACATGTTTCATCATGACAGCAAGGTAGATGTTGAACAGGATGGGTGCAAGGACACATCCCTGTTTGACCCCCCCACAGCCACTGGGAAAGGGTCGGACTTTTCACTTCCACACACCACCCGGCCTTGCATACCATGGTGAAGGGCCTTTAACACCGCAACAAATTTTGGGGGGCAACCAATGCGTCCCAGCACACCCCATAGGAGCTCCCTGCAGATTGTATCGAAAGCCTTAGCTAGATCTATGAAGGCGATGTAGAGGTTCCGATGTTGTTCTCTACATTTTTCTTGTAGCTGGCGCAAGACGAAGATCATGTCTGCAGTGCAGCGGTCTCTGCGAAAGCCGCACTGTGATTCGGGGAGCACGTCATCGACTATGGTGGAAAGAAGTCTGAAGAGCATAATGCGGGCAAGGACTTTCCCTGCCGTTGCCAGTAGAGAGATGCCCCTGCTATTTCCGCATGCTGCTTTGTCGCCTTTCCGCTTGTATATATAGATGATGTTAGAATCTTTCCAAGCTTGTGGCACGTCTTCCCCCTCCCAACATTCCCGCAGGAAACCGTGGATATCGTCCAGGAGGGCTTGCCCGCCAAACTTCAATAGCTCGGCAGGAATCCCGTCTGGACCAGAGGCTTTGTTGTTCTTCAGGCCATGGAGAGCAGATTTTGTTTCTTCCAGCGTTGGTGGTGTGCTTAGTTCTTCTCTCTGCGGGAGGGGAGGGATATCGTCGAGAATCGTGGGATCAGATGGGTTGATCCTGTTTAAGAGTTCCCGAGAGTACTCAGCCCACCTTGCGAGTATAGAAGGGCGGTCAGTGAGTAGTTGATCACCGTTGGCTGATCGCACGGGGCTTACAGAACCCTTTATTGGGCCGCAGACAGCTTTCAGACCGTCATAGAATAGGTGAAGCTGATTTTGGTCGGCGTGCTGTTGTAGCTGATTTGCGTAGGAGGTCCACCAGGTGTTCTCCAGCGTTCTTAATTGCCGCTGGGCCTCTGCGCGTTGCGTGCGGAAGTTATTCCATGCCTGCAGGGAACCCGAACGCAATGCATGGTCGTGTGCTTCGTTTTTCTTCTTTAAGAGATTCTTGATGGAAGTGTTGTTCTCGCAGAACCAGTCGCGATGTTTGCGACTAGTTACGCCAAGAACCTCTCGTGCTGTTGTGAGGATCCCTTTGCTGGTGTTCTCCCATCTTTCGGAGAGGCTCTGGTCTTCGTTTGATGCTGGGTCACTGCTGTCGTCTCGTTGTTGGAGCCATTGAGCAATAGCTCCCTGATACTTGTTTCTGTACCCTGGGTCGAAGATCTTGTTGATGTTTATTGTTGGTACAGCTGGAGTTCTTCTTGCCGGTGGACGGACGCGGATGCGTAGTGAGCTCACAACCAGCCGATGGTCAGTGGATGCTTCCGCTCCACGCATGACACGCGTGAGGGAGACAAATTTCCGGTCCACTTGACGGACGATGACATAGTCAAGCAGATGCCAGTGACGGGAACGAGGATGCATCCAGGTGGTCTTGTGCATGTCACGGAGCTGGAACATGGTGTTTGTTATTGCTAGCTCATGCTCCGTGCATAAAGTTAGTAGGCGTTCTCCGTTTGGGTTGCATGAACCGATACCGTGTTTGCCGATGACTCTGTTCCAGGTCATCCAGTCTCTGCCAACTCTGGCGTTGAAATCCCCGAGTAGGAGGATGGAGTCCCTCGAGTCGATGTTACTCAGCTGTTGGCTCAGCAGTAGATAAAAAGCGTCCTTGGAAGCCTCGTCGGATGTGAGGGTCGGGGCGTATACACTAAGGAGGGTGACAAAGCGTCCGTGGGCCAGTGGAATTCGCCATCTCATAAGGCGTTCGGAGACACCGATTGGAGACGTTGGGATTGATCTTAGTAGGCTCTGCTTCACAGCAAAGCCGACCCCATATAGTCTTCTGTTGTCATTGGGGAGACCCTTCCAGAAGAAGGTGTAGCCGCCTCCAGGCTCCGACAGAGAGCCCTCCTCATGGAAGCGGGTCTCACTCAGAGCCGCGATGTCAATGTTATACCGGCGCAGTTCTTCTGCTACCAGTGCGGTTTTTCTGGAGGGTCGATCTTCGTTGTCCAGGAGCGTACGTACGTTCCAGGTTGCTACCTTGAGAGAGGTATGTGAACTTTTCCTGTTGTTGCGGCCGCTAAAAAGGGGACTCCCGACGGGTGCGGCTACCCGTCCCGGGTTTAGTCTTGGGGCAGACATTTTTCTAGGTCACATTTTCTAGACCCTTCCTCGGAGTGAGGGAGGCAGTGCGGACCCTGAAAAGGGCTGCCTCGTCACTCGGATGCTCACCGGAGAGCGCCGCTGCCCCATTTTTTCCAGCGACTCAACGACGCCGACCCGAGCCGCCCACGTGCAGGGGGTGTGCTGAAGGCTTCCAGTCTAGTCATAACCTGCCCCCGTCGCCCACCTTCCCCGTCGCCGCAGGACTTTGTCAATGTTGTGATGAAGCGGGGTGAAGGGGAGGGGTGCAAATGGTGTTCGATGATGTTTTACGTGGAAGGGGCCTGAACAATGCCCAGTCCACGACTTGACCTCACTACCCTTGAGTCAGCGGCAAGGAAGAGTCCAAGACGGCTGAGGGCTGTGTGGTTGCAGTGAGCTGCCGGGTCTGCAGTCTGTCGCAGTCCGCTTCAGGAGGCCAGCTCACCTGGCCCGTTGATTTTCTGTTAGGGTTTTCTCCCTTAGCCTTTCACATTTAGTGTACCCACAAGGCAGCGGCACCAGTTTGACCCATAGCTGGGGAAGGGATTGGTGAATAATCGGGACGTATCCACATCCGTGGGCCCAGCACTCAACACCTCTGGGGCTCCCTCCTGCTCCGAGATCCCTAGCTGATCAGCTGGCATGTTGCCATTACCGTGGTGCACCTCTGGGAGGTTACGCTAGGGTCTTGTCGGGGGAGAGGCTATAGTCTTGCGCATCACCTCGACCTGTGTGATTGTCACACCGCACCACGAAGCCTAAATGAAGCCTAAATGATCACTAATTTGACCACACAACTCATTCCTAAGAAGATACATTCAAACTCAGAAAATGTGCTCAGCTCGGCCTGAAAATACATTTTAATCAATAAAACTCAAATTGAGTGTCACGCCTAAACCAAAGGACTTATGCACACACTAAACATGTATTTAGTTCAGGTTGACCTCCTGAAGCCTAAATGAGCATTAATTTGACCACACAACTCATTCCTATGAAGATACATTCAAACTCAGAAAATGTGCTCAATTCGGCCTGAAAGTGCATTTAAAGCAATAAAAACTCAAAATTTGAGTGTCACGCCTAAACATAAGGACTTATGCACACACTTCAACAAGTATTTAGTTCAGGATAACCTCCTGAAGCCTAAATGAGCAT
This sequence comes from Hippocampus zosterae, assembly GCF_025434085.1. Classification (NCBI taxonomy): domain Eukaryota; kingdom Metazoa; phylum Chordata; class Actinopteri; order Syngnathiformes; family Syngnathidae; genus Hippocampus; species Hippocampus zosterae. The sequence goes on from NW_026262960.1 coordinate 37,853, forward strand.
TAATTTGACCACACAACTCATTCCTATGAAGATACATTCAAACTCAGAAAATGTGCTCAGCTCGGCCTGAAAATGCATTTAAAATAAATAAAAATCAAATTGAGTGTCACGCATAAACCAAAGGTTTTATGCACACATTTCAACACGTATTTAGTTCAGGTTGACCTCCTGAAGCCTAAATGACAATTAATTTGACCACACAACTCATTCCTATGAAGATGCATTCAAACTCAGAAAATGTGCTCAACTCGGTCTGAAAATGCATTTTAAGCAATAAAAACTCAAATTGAGTGTCACGCCTAAAGCAAAGGACTTATGCGCACACTTCAACATGTATTTTGTTCAGGATGATCCCCTGAAGCCTAAATGAGCATTAATTTAACCACACAACTCATTCCTATAAGATACATTCAAACTCAGAAAACGTGCTCAGCTCGGCCTGAAAATGCATTTAAAACAAATACAACTCAAATTGAGTGTCACGCATAAACCAAAGGTTTTATGCACACATTTGAACATGCATTTTGTTCAGGTTGACCTCCTGAAGCCTAAATGACAATTAATTTGATCAGACAACTCATTTTTATGAAGATACATTCAAACTCAGAAAATGTGCTCAGCTCGGCCTGAAAATACATTTTAAGCAATAAAACTCAAATTGAGTGTCACGCCAAAACCAAAGGACTTATGCATACAGTCAACATGTATTTAGTTCAGGTTGACCTCCTGAAGCCTAAATGAGCATTAATTTGACCGCAAAACTCATTCCTATGAAGATACATTCAAAGTCAAAAAATGTGCTCAGCTCGGTCTGAAAATGCATTTAAAGCAATAAAAACTCAAATTGAGTGTCACGCCTAAAGCAAAGGACTTATGCACACACTTCAACATGTATTTTGTTCAGGTTGGCCTCCTGAAGTCTAAGTGACAATTAATTTGATCACACAACTCATTTTTATGAAGATACATTCAAAGTCATAAAACGTGCTCAGCTCGGCCTGAAAATGCATTTAAAGCAATAAAAACTCAAATTGAGTGTCACGCCTAAACCAATGGACTTGTGCACACATTTCAACATGTATTTAGTTCAGGTTGACCTCCTGAAACCTAAATGAGCATTAATTTGACCACACAACTCATTCCTCTGAAGATACATTCAAACTCAGAAAATGGGCTCAGCTCGGCCTGAAAATGCATTTAAAATAAATAAAACTCAAATTGAGTGTCACGCGTAAACCAAAGGTTTTATGCACACATTTCAACACGCATTTAGTTCAGGTTGACCTCCTGAAGCCTAAATGACAATTAATTTGACTACACAACTCATTCCTATGAAGATACATTCAAACTCAGAAAACGTGCTCAGCTCGGCCTGAAAATACATTTTAAGCAATAAAACTCAAATTGAGTGTCACGCCAAAACCAAAGGACTTATGCATACAGTCAACATGTATTTAGTTCAGGTTGACCTCCTGAAGCCTAAATGAGCATTAATTTGACCGCAAAACTCATTCCTATGAAGATACATTCAAAGTCAAAAAATGTGCTCAGCTCGGTCTGAAAATGCATTTAAAGCAATAAAAATTCAAATTGAGTGTCACGCCTAAAGCAAAGGACTTATGCACACACTTCAACATGTATTTTGTTCAGGTTGACCTCCTGAAGCCTAAATGACAATTAATTTGATCACACAACTCATTTTTATGAAGATACATTCAAAGTCATAAAACGTGCTCAGCTCGGCCTGAAAATGCATTTAAAGCAATAAAAACTCAAATTGAGTGTCACGCCTAAACCAATGGACTTGTGCACAAATTTCAACATGTATTTAGTTCAGGTTGACCTCCTGAAACCTAAATGAGCATTAATTTGACCACACAACTCATTCCTCTGAAGATACATTCAAACTCAGAAAATGGGCTCAGCTCGGCCTGAAAATGCATTTAAAATAAATAAAACTCAAACTGAGTGTCACGCGTAAACCAAAGGTTTTATGCACACATTTCAACACGCATTTAGTTCAGGTTGACCTCCTGAAGCCTAAATGACAATTAATTTGACTACACAACTCATTCCTATGAAGATACATTCAAAATCAAAAAACGGGCTCAGCTCGGCCTAAAAATGCATTTAAAACAAATACAACTCAAATTGAGTGTCACACATAAACCAAAGGTTTTATGCACACATTTGAACATGCATTTTGTTCAGGTTGACCTCCCGATGACTAAATGAGCATTAATTTGACCACACAACTCATTCCTATAAAGATATACTCAAAGTCCGAAAACGTGCTCAGCTCAGCATTAATTTGACCACACAACTCATTCCTCTGAAGATACATTCAAACTCAGAAAATGGGCTCAGCTCGGCCTGAAAATGCATTTAAAATAAATAAAACTCAAATTGAGTGCCACGCGTAAACCAAAGGTTTTATGCACACATTTCAACACGTATTTAGTTCAGGTTGACCTCCTGAAGCCTAAATGACAATTAATTTGAGCACACAACTCATTCCTATGAAGATGCATTCAAACTCAGAAAATGTGCTCAACTCGGTCTGAAAATGCATTTTAAGCAATAAAAACTCAAATTGAGTGTCACGCCTAAAGCAAAGGACTTATGGGCACACTTCAACATGTATTTTGTTCAGGATGATCCCCTGAAGCCTAAATGAGCATTAATTTAACCACACAACTCATTCCTATAAGATACATTCAAACTCAGAAAACGTGCTCAGCTCGGCCTGAAAATGCATTTAAAACAAATACAACTCAAATTGAGTGTCACGCATAAACCAAAGGTTTTATGCACACATTTGAACATGCATTTTGTTCAGGTTGACCTCCTGATGACTAAATGAGCATTAATTTGACCACACAACTCATTCCTATAAAGATACATTCAAAGTCAGAAAACGTGCTCAGCTCAGCATTAATTTGACCATACAACTCATTGCTATGAAGATACATTCAAACTCAGAAAATGTGCTCAGCTCGGCCTGAAAATACATTTTAAGCAATAAAACTCAAATTGAGTGTCACGCCAAAACCAAAGGACTTATGCATACAGTCAACATGTATTTAGTTCAGGTTGACCTCCTGAAGCCTAAATGAGCATTAATTTGACCGCAAAACTCATTCCTATGAAGATACATTCAAAGTCAAAAAATGTGCTCAGCTCGGTCTGAAAATGCATTTAAAGCAATAAAAACTCAAATTGAGTGTCACGCCTAAAGCAAAGGACTTATGCACACACTTCAACATGTATTTTGTTCAGGTTGACCTCCTGAAGCCTAAATGACAATTAATTTGATCACACAACTCATTTTTATGAAGATACATTCAAAGTCATAAAACGTGCTCAGCTCGGCCTGAAAATGCATTTAAAGCAATAAAAACTCAAATTGAGTCTCACGCCTAAACCAATGGACTTGTGCACAAATTTCAACATGTATTTAGTTCAGGTTGACCTCCTGAAACCTAAATGAGCATTAATTTGACCACACAACTCATTCCTCTGAAGATACATTCAAACTCAGAAAATGGGCTCAAAATGCCTGAAAATGCATTTAAAATAAATAAAACTCAAATTGAGTGTCACGCGTAAACCAAAGGTTTTATGCACACATTTCAACACGCATTTAGTTCAGGTTGACCTCCTGAAGCCTAAATGACAATTAATTTGACTACACATCTCATTCCTATGAAGATACATTCAAAATCAAAAAACGGGCTCAGCTCGGCCTAAAAATGCATTTAAAACAAATACAACTCAAATTGAGTGTCACACATAAACCAAAGGTTTTATGCACACATTTGAACATGCATTTTGTTCAGGTTGACCTCCCGATGACTAAATGAGCATTAATTTGACCACACAACTCATTCCTATAAAGATATACTCAAAGTCAGAAAACGTGCTCAGCTCAGCATTAATTTGACCACACAACTCATTCCTATGAAGATACATTCAAACTCAGAAAATGTGCTCAGCTCGGTCTGAAAATACATTTAAAGCAATAAACCTCAAATTGAGTGTCACACCTAAACCAAAGGACTTATGCACACACTCAACATGTATTTAGTTCAGGTTGACCTCCTGAAGCCTAAATGAGCATTAATTTGACTGCACAACTCATTCCTATGAAGATACATTCAAAGTCAAAAAATGTGCTCAGCTCGGCCTGAAAATGAATTTTAAGCAATAAAAACTCAAATTGAGTGTCACGCCTAAACCAAAGGACTTGTGCACACATTTCAACATGTATTTAGTTCAGGTTGACCTCCTGAAGCCTAAATGAGCATTAATTTGACCACACAACTCATTCCTATGAAGATACATTCAAACTCCGAAAACGTGCTCAATTCGGCCTGAAAGTGCATTTAAAGCAATAAAAACTCAAAATTGAGTGTCACGCCTAAACATAAGGACTTATGCACACATTTCAACATGTATTTAGTTCAGGATAACCTCCTGAAGCCTAAATGAGCATTAATTTTACCACACAACTCATTCCTATGAAGATACATTCAAAATCAGAAAATGTGCTCAGCTCGGCCTAAAAATGCATTTAAAATAAATAAAACTCAAATTGAGTGTCACGCATAAACCAAAGGTTTTATGCACACATTTGAACGTGCATTTTGTTCAGGTTGACCTCCTGATGACTAAATGAGCCTTAATTTGACCACACAACTCATTCCTATAAAGATACATTCAAAGTCAGAAAACATGCTCAGCTGAGCATTAATTTGACCACACAACTCATTCCTATGAAGATACATTCAAACTCAGAAAATGTGCTCAGCTCGGCCTGAAAATACATTTTAAGCAATAAAACTCAAATTGAGTGTCACGCCTAAACCAAAGGACTTATGCACACAATCAACATGTATTTAGTTCAGGTTGACCTCCTGAAGCCTAAATGAGCATTAATTTGACCGCACAACTCATTTTTATGAAGATACATTCAAACTCAGAAAACGTGCTCGACTCAGCCTGAAAATGCATTTAAAGCAATAAAAACTCAAATTGAGTATCACGCCTAAAGCAAAGGACTTATGCACACTCTTCAACATGTATTTTGTTCAGGTTGACCTCCTGAAGCCCAAATGACAATTAATTTGATCACACAACTCATTTTTATGAAGATACATTCAAACTCAGAAAACGTGCTCGACTCAGCCTGAAAATGCATTTAAAGCAATAAAAACTCAAATTGAGTGTCATGCCTAAACCAATGACTTATGCACACATTTCAACATGTATTTAGTTCAGGTTGACCTCCTGAAGCCTAAATGAGCATTAATTTGACCACACAACTCATTCCTATGAAGATACATTCAAACTCAAAAAATGTGCTCAGCTCGGCCTGAAAATGCATTTAAAATAAATAAAACTCAAATTGAGTGTCACGCGTAAACCAAAGGTTTTATGCACACATTTGAACGTGCATTTTGTTCAGGTTGACCTCCTGATGACGAAATGAGCATTAATTTGACCACACAACTCATTCATATAAAGATACATTCAAAGTCAGAAAACATGCTCAGCTGAGCATTAATTTGACCACACAACTCATTCCTATGAAGATACATTCAAACTCAGAAAATGTGCTCAGCTCGGCCTAAAAATGCATTTAAAATAAATAAAACTCAAATTGAGTGTCACGCGTAAACCAAAGGTTTTATGCACACATTTCAACACGCATTTAGTTCAGGTTGACCTCCTGAAGCCTAAATGACAATTAATTTGACTACACAACTCATTCCTATGAAGATACATTCAAAATCAAAAAACGTGCTCAGCTCGGCCTGAAAATGCATTTAAAACAAATACAACTCAAATTGAGTGTCACGCATAAACCAAAGGTTTTATGCACACATTTGAACATGCATTTTGTTCAGGTTGACTTCCTGATGACTAAATGAGCATTAATTTGACCACACAACTCATTCCTATAAAGATACATTCAAAGTCAGAAAACGTGCTCAGCTCAGCATTAATTGGACCACACAACTCATTCCTATGAAGATACATTCAAACTCAGAAAATGTGCTCAGCTCGGCCTGAAAATACATTTAAAGCAATAAACCTCAAATTGAGTGTCACACCTAAACCAAAGGACTTATGCACACACTCAACATGTATTTAGTTCAGGTTGACCTCCTGAAGCCTAAATGAGCATTAATTTGACCGCACAACTCATTCCTATGAAGATACATTCAAAGTCAAAAAATGTGCTCAGCTCGGTCTGAAAATGCATTTAAAGCAATAAAAACTCAAATTGAGTGTCACGCCTAAACCAAAGGACTTACGCACACATTTCAACATGTATTTAAGTTCAGGTTGACCTCCAGAAGCCTAAATGAGCATTAATTTGACCACACAACTCATTCCTATGAATATACATTCAAAGTCAGAAAATGTGCTCAGCTCGGCCTGAAAATGCATTTAAAATAAATAAAACTCAAATTGAGTGTCACGCGTAAACCAAAGGTTTTATGCACACATTTCAACACGCATTTAGTTCAGGTTGACCTCCTGAAGCCTAAATGACAATTAATTTGACTACACAACTCATTCCTATGAAGATACATTCAAAATCAAAAAACGTGCTCAGCTCGGCCTGAAAATGCATTTAAAACAAATACAACTCAAATTGAGTGTCACGCATAAACCAAAGGTTTTATGCACACATTTGAACATGCATTTTGTTCAGGTTGACTTCCTGATGACTAAATGAGCATTAATTTGACCACACAACTCATTCCTATAAAGATACATTCAAAGTCAGAAAACGTGCTCAGCTCAGCATTAATTGGACCACACAACTCATTCCTATGAAGATACATTCAAACTCAGAAAATGTGCTCAGCTCGGCCTGAAAATACATTTAAAGCAATAAACCTCAAATTGAGTGTCACACCTAAACCAAAGGACTTATGCACACACTCAACATGTATTTAGTTCAGGTTGACCTCCTGAAGCCTAAATGAGCATTAATTTGACCGCACAACTCATTCCTATGAAGATACATTCAAAGTCAAAAAATGTGCTCAGCTCGGTCTGAAAATGCATTTAAAGCAATAAAAACTCAAATTGAGTGTCACGCCTAAACCAAAGGACTTACGCACACATTTCAACATGTATTTAAGTTCAGGTTGACCTCCAGAAGCCTAAATGAGCATTAATTTGACCACACAACTCATTCCTATGAATATACATTCAAAGTCAGAAAATGTGCTCAGCTCGGCCTGAAAATGCATTTAAAATAAATAAAACTCAAATTGAGTGTCACGCGTAAACCAAAGGTTTTATGCACACATTTCAACACGTATTTAGTTCAGGTTGACCTCCTGAAGCCTAAATGACAATTAATTTGACTACACAACTCATTCCTATGAAGATGCATTCAAACTCAGAAAATGTGCTCAACTCGGTCTGAAAATGCATTTAAAGCAATAAAACTCAAATTGAGTGTCACGCCTAAACCAAAGGACTTATGCACACACTTCAACATGTATTTTGTTCAGGATGACCCCCTAAAGCCTAAATGAGCATTAATTTGACCACAGAACTCATTCCTATGAAAATACATTAAAACTCTGAAAAGGTGCTCAGCTCGGCCTGAAAATGCATTTAAAGCAATAAAAACTCAAATTGAGTGTCACGCCTAAACCAAAACATTATGTCAACATTTCAACATGTATTTAGTTCAGGCTGACCTCCTGAAGTCTAAATGATCACTAATTTGACGTCACAACTTATTCCTATGAAGATACATTCAAACTCAGAAAATGTGCTCAGCTCGGCGTGAAAATACATTTTAAGCAATAAAAATTCAAATTGAGTGTCACGCCTAAACCAAAGGACTTATGCACACATTTCAACATGTATTTAGTTCAGGTTGACCTCCTGAAGCCTAAATTACCATTAATTTGATCACACAACTCATTCCCTTGATGATACATTCACAGTGGGAAAACGTGCTCAGCTCGGCCTGAAAATGCATTTAAAACAAATACAACTCAAATTGAGTGTCACGCATAAACCAAAGGTTTTATGCACACATTTGAACATTCATTTTGTTCAGGTTGACCTCCTGATGACTAAATGAGCATTAATTTGACCAGACAACTCATTCCTATAAAGATACATTCAAAGTCAGAAAACGTGCTCAGCTCAGCATTAATTTGACCACACAACTCATTCCTATGAAGATACATTCAAACTCAGAAAATGTGCTCAGCTCGGCGTGAAAATACATTTTAAGCAATAAAACTCAAATTGAGTGTCACACCTAAACCAAAGGACTTATGCACACACTCAACATGTCTTTAGTTCAGGTTGACCTCCTGAAGCCTAAATGAACATTAGTTTGACCGCACAACTCATTACTATGAAGATACATTCAAAGTCAAAAAATGTGCTCAGCTCGGTCTGAAAATGCATTTAAAGCAATAAAAACTCAAATTGAGTGTCACGCCTAAACCAAAACATTATGTCAACATTTCAACATGTATTTAGTTCAGGCTGACCTCCTGAAGCCTAAATGATCACTAATTTGACGTCACAACTTATTCCTATGAAGATACATTCAAACTCAGAAAATGTGCTCAGCTCGGCGTGAAAATACATTTTAAGCAATAAAAATTCAAATTGAGTGTCACGCCTAAACCAAAGGACTTATGCACACATTTCAAGATCTATTTAGTTCAGGTTGACCTCCTGAAGCCTAAATTACCATTAATTTGATCACACAACTCATTCCCTTGATGATACATTCACAGTGGGAAAACGTGCTCAGCTCGGCCTAAAAATGCATTTAAAATAAATAAAACTCAAATTGAGTGTCACGCGTAAACCAAAGGTTTTATGCACACATTTCAACACGCATTTAGTTCAGGTTGACCTCCTGAAGCCTAAATGACAATTAATTTGACTACACAACTCATTCCTATGAAGATACATTCAAAATCAAAAAACGTGCTCAGCTCGGCCTGAAAATGCATTTAAAACAAATACAACTCAAATTGAGTGTCACGCATAAACCAAAGGTTTTATGCACACATTTGAACATGCATTTTGTTCAGGTTGACTTCCTGATGACTAAATGAGCATTAATTTGACCACACAACTCATTCCTATAAAGATACATTCAAAGTCAGAAAACGTGCTCAGCTCAGCATTAATTGGACCACACAACTCATTCCTATGAAGATACATTCAAACTCAGAAAATGTGCTCAGCTCGGCCTGAAAATACATTTAAAGCAATAAACCTCAAATTGAGTGTCACACCTAAACCAAAGGACTTATGCACACACTCAACATGTATTTAGTTCAGGTTGACCTCCTGAAGCCTAAATGAGCATTAATTTGACCGCACAACTCATTCCTATGAAGATACATTCAAAGTCAAAAAATGTGCTCAGCTCGGTCTGAAAATGCATTTAAAGCAATAAAAACTCAAATTGAGTGTCACGCCTAAACCAAAGGACTTACGCACACATTTCAACATGTATTTAAGTTCAGGTTGACCTCCAGAAGCCTAAATGAGCATTAATTTGACCACACAACTCATTCCTATGAATATACATTCAAAGTCAGAAAATGTGCTCAGCTCGGCCTGAAAATGCATTTAAAATAAATAAAACTCAAATTGAGTGTCACGCGTAAACCAAAGGTTTTATGCACACATTTCAACACGTATTTAGTTCAGGTTGACCTCCTGAAGCCTAAATGACAATTAATTTGACTACACAACTCATTCCTATGAAGATGCATTCAAACTCAGAAAATGTGCTCAACTCGGTCTGAAAATGCATTTAAAGCAATAAAACTCAAATTGAGTGTCACGCCTAAACCAAAGGACTTATGCACACACTTCAACATGTATTTTGTTCAGGATGACCCCCTAAAGCCTAAATGAGCATTAATTTGACCACAGAACTCATTCCTATGAAAATACATTAAAACTCTGAAAAGGTGCTCAGCTCGGCCTGAAAATGCATTTAAAGCAATAAAAACTCAAATTGAGTGTCACGCCTAAACCAAAACATTATGTCAACATTTCAACATGTATTTAGTTCAGGCTGACCTCCTGAAGTCTAAATGATCACTAATTTGACGTCACAACTTATTCCTATGAAGATACATTCAAACTCAGAAAATGTGCTCAGCTCGGCGTGAAAATACATTTTAAGCAATAAAAATTCAAATTGAGTGTCACGCCTAAACCAAAGGACTTATGCACACATTTCAACATGTATTTAGTTCAGGTTGACCTCCTGAAGCCTAAATTACCATTAATTTGATCACACAACTCATTCCCTTGATGATACATTCACAGTGGGAAAACGTGCTCAGCTCGGCCTGAAAATGCATTTAAAACAAATACAACTCAAATTGAGTGTCACGCATAAACCAAAGGTTTTATGCACACATTTGAACATTCATTTTGTTCAGGTTGACCTCCTGATGACTAAATGAGCATTAATTTGACCAGACAACTCATTCCTATAAAGATACATTCAAAGTCAGAAAACGTGCTCAGCTCAGCATTAATTTGACCACACAACTCATTCCTATGAAGATACATTCAAACTCAGAAAATGTGCTCAGCTCGGCGTGAAAATACATTTTAAGCAATAAAACTCAAATTGAGTGTCACACCTAAACCAAAGGACTTATGCACACACTCAACATGTCTTTAGTTCAGGTTGACCTCCTGAAGCCTAAATGAACATTAGTTTGACCGCACAACTCATTACTATGAAGATACATTCAAAGTCAAAAAATGTGCTCAGCTCGGTCTGAAAATGCATTTAAAGCAATAAAAACTCAAATTGAGTGTCACGCCTAAACCAAAACATTATGTCAACATTTCAACATGTATTTAGTTCAGGCTGACCTCCTGAAGCCTAAATGATCACTAATTTGACGTCACAACTTATTCCTATGAAGATACATTCAAACTCAGAAAATGTGCTCAGCTCGGCGTGAAAATACATTTTAAGCAATAAAAATTCAAATTGAGTGTCACGCCTAAACCAAAGGACTTATGCACACATTTCAAGATCTATTTAGTTCAGGTTGACCTCCTGAAGCCTAAATTACCATTAATTTGATCACACAACTCATTCCCTTGATGATACATTCACAGTGGGAAAACGTGCTCAGCTCGGCCTGAAAATGCATTTAAAACAAATACAACTCAAATTGAGTGTCACGCATAAACCAAAGGTTTTATGCACACATTTGAACATGCATTTTGTTCAGGTTGACCTCCTGATGACTAAATGAGCATTAATTTGACCAGACAACTCATTCCTATAAAGATACATTCAAAGTCAGAAAACGTGCTCAGCTCAGCATTAATTTGACCACACAACTCATTCCTATGAAGATACATTCAAACTCAGAAAATGTGCTCAGCTCGGCGTGAAAATACATTTTAAGCAATAAAACTCAAATTGAGTGTCACACCTAAACCAAAGGACTTATGCACACACTCAACATGTCTTTAGTTCAGGTTGACCTCCTGAAGCCTAAATGAACATTAGTTTGACCGCACAACTCATTACTATGAAGATACATTCAAAGTCAAAAAATGTGCTCAGCTCGGTCTGAAAATGCATTTAAAGCAATAAAAACTCAAATTGAGTGTCACGCCTAAACCAAAACATTATGTCAACATTTCAACATGTATTTAGTTGAGGCTGACCTCCTGAAGCCTAAATGATCACTAATTTGACGTCACAACTTATTCCTATGAAGATACATTCAAACTCAGAAAATGTGCTCAGCTCGGCGTGAAAATACATTTTAAGCAATAAAAATTCAAATTGAGTGTCACGCCTAAACCAAAGGACTTATGCACACATTTCAAGATCTATTTAGTTCAGGTTGACCTCCTGAAGCCTAAATTACCATTAATTTGATCACACAACTCATTCCCTTGATGATACATTCACAGTGGGAAAACGTGCTCAGCTCGGCCTGAAAATGCATTTAAAACAAATACAACTCAAATTGAGTGTCACGCATAAACCAAAGGTTTTATGCACACATTTGAACATGCATTTTGTTCAGGTTGACCTCCTGATGACTAAATGAGCATTAATTTGACCAGACAACTCATTCCTATAAAGATACATTCAAAGTCAGAAAACGTGCTCAGCTCAGCATTAATTTGACCACACAACTCATTCCTATGAAGATACATTCAAACTCAGAAAATGTGCTCAGCTCGGCGTGAAAATACATTTTAAGCAATAAAACTCAAATTGAGTGTCACACCTAAACCAAAGGACTTATGCACACACTCAACATGTCTTTAGTTCAGGTTGACCTCCTGAAGCCTAAATGAACATTAGTTTGACCGCACAACTCATTCCTATGAAGATACATTCAAAGTCAAAAAATGTGCTCAGCTCGGTCTGAAAATGCATTTAAAGCAATAAAAACTCAAATTGAGTGTCACGCCTAAACCAAAGGACCTATGCACACATTTCAACATGTATTTAGTTCAGGTTGACCTCCTGAAGCCTAAATGAGCATTAATTTGACCACACAACTCATTCCTATGAAGATACATTCAAAATCAAAAAACGTGCTAAGCTCGGCCTGAAAATGCATGTAAAGCAATAAAAATTCTAATTGAGTTTAACGCCTAAACCAAATGACTTATGCACACACTTCAACATGTATTTAGTTCAGGTTGACCTCCTGAAGCCTAAATGAGCATTAATTTGACCACACAACTCATTCCTATGAATATACATTCAAAGTCAGAAAATGTGCTCAGCTCGGCCTGAAAATGCATTTAAAATAAATAAAACTCAAATTGAGTGTCACGCCTAAACCAAAGGTTTTATGCACACATTTCAACACGTATTTAGTTCAGGGTGACCTCCTGAAGCCTAAATGACAATTAATTTGACCACACAACTTTCCTATGAAGATGCATTCAAACTCAGAAAATGTGCTCAACTCGGTCTGAAAATGCATGTAAAGCAATAAAAATTCTAATTGAGTTTAACGCCTAAACCAAATGACTTATGCACACACTCAACATGTATTTAGTTCAGGTTGACCTCCTGAAGCCTAAATGAACATTAGTTTGACCGCACAACTCATTCCTATGAAGATACATTCAAAGTCAGAAAATATGCTCAGCTCGGCCTGAAAATGGATTTAAAATAAATAAAACTCAAATTGAGTGTCACGCCTAAACCAAACGACTTATGCACACATTTCAACATGTATTTAGTTCAGGTTGACCTCTTAATGCATAATGACCATTAATTCTATCACACAACTCATACACACACTTCGACATGTATTAATAAGTTCAGGTTGACCTCCTGAAGCCTAAATGACCATCAATTTGACCACAAAACTCATTCCTATGAAGATACATTCAAACTCAGAAATTGTGCTCAGCTCGGCCTGAAAATACATTTTAAGCAATAAAATTCAAATTGAGTGTCACGCCTAAAGCAAAGGACTTATGCACACACTTCAACATGTATTTTGTTCAGGTTGGCCTCCTGAAGTCTAAGTGACAATTAATTTGATCACACAACTCATTTTTATGAAGATACATTCAAACTCAGAAAATGTGCTCAGCTCGGTCTGAAAATACATTTAAAGCAATAAACCTCAAATTGAGTGTCACACCTAAACCAAAGGACTTATGCACACACTCAACATGTATTTAGTTCAGGTTGACCTCCTGAAGCCTAAATGAGCATTAATTTGACTGCACAACTCATTCCTATGAAGATACATTCAAAGTCAAAAAATGTGCTCAGCTCGGCCTGAAAATGAATTTTAAGCAATAAAAACTCAAATTGAGTGTCACGCCTAAACCAAAGGACTTGTGCACACATTTCAACATGTATTTAGTTCAGGTTGACCTCCTGAAGCCTAAATGAGCATTAATTTGACCACACAACTCATTCCTATGAAGATACATTCAAACTCCGAAAACGTGCTCAATTCGGCCTGAAAGTGCATTTAAAGCAATAAAAACTCAAAATTGAGTGTCACGCCTAAACATAAGGACTTATGCACACATTTCAACATGTATTTAGTTCAGGATAACCTCCTGAAGCCTAAATGAGCATTAATTTTACCACACAACTCATTCCTATGAAGATACATTCAAAATCAGAAAATGTGCTCAGCTCGGCCTAAAAATGCATTTAAAATAAATAAAACTCAAATTGAGTGTCACGCATAAACCAAAGGTTTTATGCACACATTTGAACGTGCATTTTGTTCAGGTTGACCTCCTGATGACTAAATGAGCCTTAATTTGACCACACAACTCATTCCTATAAAGATACATTCAAAGTCAGAAAACATGCTCAGCTGAGCATTAATTTGACCACACAACTCATTCCTATGAAGATACATTCAAACTCAGAAAATGTGCTCAGCTCGGCCTGAAAATACATTTTAAGCAATAAAACTCAAATTGAGTGTCACGCCTAAACCAAAGGACTTATGCACACAATCAACATGTATTTAGTTCAGGTTGACCTCCTGAAGCCTAAATGAGCATTAATTTGACCGCACAACTCATTTTTATGAAGATACATTCAAACTCAGAAAACGTGCTCGACTCAGCCTGAAAATGCATTTAAAGCAATAAAAACTCAAATTGAGTATCACGCCTAAAGCAAAGGACTTATGCACACTCTTCAACATGTATTTTGTTCAGGTTGACCTCCTGAAGCCCAAATGACAATTAATTTGATCACACAACTCATTTTTATGAAGATACATTCAAACTCAGAAAACGTGCTCGACTCAGCCTGAAAATGCATTTAAAGCAATAAAAACTCAAATTGAGTGTCATGCCTAAACCAATGACTTATGCACACATTTCAACATGTATTTAGTTCAGGTTGACCTCCTGAAGCCTAAATGAGCATTAATTTGACCACACAACTCATTCCTATGAAGATACATTCAAACTCAAAAAATGTGCTCAGCTCGGCCTGAAAATGCATTTAAAATAAATAAAACTCAAATTGAGTGTCACGCGTAAACCAAAGGTTTTATGCACACATTTGAACGTGCATTTTGTTCAGGTTGACCTCCTGATGACGAAATGAGCATTAATTTGACCATACAACTCATTCATATAAAGATACATTCAAAGTCAGAAAACATGCTCAGCTGAGCATTAATTTGACCACACAACTCATTCCTATGAAGATACATTCAAACTCAGAAAATGTGCTCAGCTCGGCCTAAAAATGCATTTAAAATAAATAAAACTCAAATTGAGTGTCACGCGTAAACCAAAGGTTTTATGCACACATTTCAACACGCATTTAGTTCAGGTTGACCTCCTGAAGCCTAAATGACAATTAATTTGACTACACAACTCATTCCTATGAAGATACATTCAAAATCAAAAAACGTGCTCAGCTCGGCCTGAAAATGCATTTAAAACAAATACAACTCAAATTGAGTGTCACGCATAAACCAAAGGTTTTATGCACACATTTGAACATGCATTTTGTTCAGGTTGACTTCCTGATGACTAAATGAGCATTAATTTGACCACACAACTCATTCCTATAAAGATACATTCAAAGTCAGAAAACGTGCTCAGCTCAGCATTAATTGGACCACACAACTCATTCCTATGAAGATACATTCAAACTCAGAAAATGTGCTCAGCTCGGCCTGAAAATACATTTAAAGCAATAAACCTCAAATTGAGTGTCACACCTAAACCAAAGGACTTACGCACACATTTCAACATGTATTTAGTTCAGGTTGACCTCCTGAAGCCTAAATGAGCATTAATTTGACCGCACAACTCATTCCTATGAAGATACATTCAAAGTCAAAAAATGTGCTCAGCTCGGTCTGAAAATGCATTTAAAGCAATAAAAACTCAAATTGAGTGTCACGCCTAAACCAAAGGACTTACGCACACATTTCAACATGTATTTAAGTTCAGGTTGACCTCCAGAAGCCTAAATGAGCATTAATTTGACCACACAACTCATTCCTATGAATATACATTCAAAGTCAGAAAATGTGCTCAGCTCGGCCTGAAAATGCATTTAAAATAAATAAAACTCAAATTGAGTGTCACGCGTAAACCAAAGGTTTTATGCACACATTTCAACACGTATTTAGTTCAGGTTGACCTCCTGAAGCCTAAATGACAATTAATTTGACTACACAACTCATTCCTATGAAGATGCATTCAAACTCAGAAAATGTGCTCAACTCGGTCTGAAAATGCATTTAAAGCAATAAAACTCAAATTGAGTGTCACGCCTAAACCAAAGGACTTATGCACACACTTCAACATGTATTTTGTTCAGGATGACCCCCTAAAGCCTAAATGAGCATTAATTTGACCACAGAACTCATTCCTATGAAAATACATTAAAACTCTGAAAAGGTGCTCAGCTCGGCCTGAAAATGCATTTAAAGCAATAAAAACTCAAATTGAGTGTCACGCCTAAACCAAAACATTATGTCAACATTTCAACATGTATTTAGTTCAGGCTGACCTCCTGAAGTCTAAATGATCACTAATTTGACGTCACAACTTATTCCTATGAAGATACATTCAAACTCAGAAAATGTGCTCAGCTCGGCGTGAAAATACATTTTAAGCAATAAAAATTCAAATTGAGTGTCACGCCTAAACCAAAGGACTTATGCACACATTTCAACATGTATTTAGTTCAGGTTGACCTCCTGAAGCCTAAATTACCATTAATTTGATCACACAACTCATTCCCTTGATGATACATTCACAGTGGGAAAACGTGCTCAGCTCGGCCTGAAAATGCATTTAAAACAAATACAACTCAAATTGAGTGTCACGCATAAACCAAAGGTTTTATGCACACATTTGAACATTCATTTTGTTCAGGTTGACCTCCTGATGACTAAATGAGCATTAATTTGACCAGACAACTCATTCCTATAAAGATACATTCAAAGTCAGAAAACGTGCTCAGCTCAGCATTAATTTGACCACACAACTCATTCCTATGAAGATACATTCAAACTCAGAAAATGTGCTCAGCTCGGCGTGAAAATACATTTTAAGCAATAAAACTCAAATTGAGTGTCACACCTAAACCAAAGGACTTATGCACACACTCAACATGTCTTTAGTTCAGGTTGACCTCCTGAAGCCTAAATGAACATTAGTTTGACCGCACAACTCATTACTATGAAGATACATTCAAAGTCAAAAAATGTGCTCAGCTCGGTCTGAAAATGCATTTAAAGCAATAAAAACTCAAATTGAGTGTCACGCCTAAACCAAAACATTATGTCAACATTTCAACATGTATTTAGTTGAGGCTGACCTCCTGAAGCCTAAATGATCACTAATTTGACGTCACAACTTATTCCTATGAAGATACATTCAAACTCAGAAAATGTGCTCAGCTCGGCGTGAAAATACATTTTAAGCAATAAAAATTCAAATTGAGTGTCACGCCTAAACCAAAGGACTTATGCACACATTTCAAGATCTATTTAGTTCAGGTTGACCTCCTGAAGCCTAAATTACCATTAATTTGATCACACAACTCATTCCCTTGATGATACATTCACAGTGGGAAAACGTGCTCAGCTCGGCCTGAAAATGCATTTAAAACAAATACAACTCAAATTGAGTGTCACGCATAAACCAAAGGTTTTATGCACACATTTGAACATGCATTTTGTTCAGGTTGACCTCCTGATGACTAAATGAGCATTAATTTGACCAGACAACTCATTCCTATAAAGATACATTCAAAGTCCGAAAACGTGCTCAGCTCAGCATTAATTTGACCACACAACTCATTCCTATGAAGATACATTCAAACTCAGAAAATGTGCTCAGCTCGGCGTGAAAATACATTTTAAGCAATAAAACTCAAATTGAGTGTCACACCTAAACCAAAGGACTTATGCACACACTCAACATGTCTTTAGTTCAGGTTGACCTCCTGAAGCCTAAATGAACATTAGTTTGACCGCACAACTCATTCCTATGAAGATACATTCAAAGTCAAAAAATGTGCTCAGCTCGGTCTGAAAATGCATTTAAAGCAATAAAAACTCAAATTGAGTGTCACGCCTAAACCAAAGGACCTATGCCCACATTTCAACATGTATTTAGTTCAGGTTGACCTCCTGAAGCCTAAATGAGCATTAATTTGACCACACAACTCATTCCTATGAAGATACATTCAAAATCAAAAAACGTGCTAAGCTCGGCCTGAAAATGCATGTAAAGCAATAAAAATTCTAATTGAGTTTAACGCCTAAACCAAATGACTTATGCACACACTTCAACATGTATTTAGTTCAGGTTGACCTCCTGAAGCCTAAATGAGCATTAATTTGACCACACAACTCATTCCTATGAATATACATTCAAAGTCAGAAAATGTGCTCAGCTCGGCCTGAAAATGCATTTAAAATAAATAAAACTCAAATTGAGTGTCACGCCTAAACCAAAGGTTTTATGCACACATTTCAACACGTATTTAGTTCAGGGTGACCTCCTGAAGCCTAAATGACAATTAATTTGACCACACAACTTTCCTATGAAGATGCATTCAAACTCAGAAAATGTGCTCAACTCGGTCTGAAAATGCATGTAAAGCAATAAAAATTCTAATTGAGTTTAACGCCTAAACCAAATGACTTATGCACACACTCAACATGTATTTAGTTCAGGTTGACCTCCTGAAGCCTAAATGAACATTAGTTTGACCGCACAACTCATTCCTATGAAGATACATTCAAAGTCAGAAAATATGCTCAGCTCGGCCTGAAAATGGATTTAAAATAAATAAAACTCAAATTGAGTGTCACGCCTAAACCAAACGACTTATGCACACATTTCAACATGTATTTAGTTCAGGTTGACCTCTTAATGCATAATGACCATTAATTCTATCACACAACTCATACACACACTTCGACATGTATTAATAAGTTCAGGTTGACCTCCTGAAGCCTAAATGACCATCAATTTGACCACAAAACTCATTCCTATGAAGATACATTCAAACTCAGAAATTGTGCTCAGCTCGGCCTGAAAATACATTTTAAGCAATAAAATTCAAATTGAGTGTCACGCCTAAAGCAAAGGACTTATGCACACACTTCAACATGTATTTTGTTCAGGTTGGCCTCCTGAAGTCTAAGTGACAATTAATTTGATCACACAACTCATTTTTATGAAGATACATTCAAAGTCATAAAACGTGCTCAGCTCGGCCTGAAAATGCATTTAAAGCAATAAAAACTCAAATTGAGTGTCACGCCTAAACCAATGGACTTGTGCACACATTTCAACATGTATTTAGTTCAGGTTGACCTCCTGAAACCTAAATGAGCATTAATTTGACCACACAACTCATTCCTCTGAAGATACATTCAAACTCAGAAAATGGGCTCAGCTCGGCCTGAAAATGCATTTAAAATAAATAAAACTCAAATTGAGTGTCACGCGTAAACCAAAGGTTTTATGCACACATTTCAACACGCATTTAGTTCAGGTTGACCTCCTGAAGCCTAAATGACAATTAATTTGACTACACAACTCATTCCTATGAAGATACATTCAAACTCAGAAAACGTGCTCAGCTCGGCCTGAAAATACATTTTAAGCAATAAAACTCAAATTGAGTGTCACGCCAAAACCAAAGGACTTATGCATACAGTCAACATGTATTTAGTTCAGGTTGACCTCCTGAAGCCTAAATGAGCATTAATTTGACCGCAAAACTCATTCCTATGAAGATACATTCAAAGTCAAAAAATGTGCTCAGCTCGGTCTGAAAATGCATTTAAAGCAATAAAAATTCAAATTGAGTGTCACGCCTAAAGCAAAGGACTTATGCACACACTTCAACATGTATTTTGTTCAGGTTGACCTCCTGAAGCCTAAATGACAATTAATTTGATCACACAACTCATTTTTATGAAGATACATTCAAAGTCATAAAACGTGCTCAGCTCGGCCTGAAAATGCATTTAAAGCAATAAAAACTCAAATTGAGTGTCACGCCTAAACCAATGGACTTGTGCACAAATTTCAACATGTATTTAGTTCAGGTTGACCTCCTGAAACCTAAATGAGCATTAATTTGACCACACAACTCATTCCTCTGAAGATACATTCAAACTCAGAAAATGGGCTCAGCTCGGCCTGAAAATGCATTTAAAATAAATAAAACTCAAACTGAGTGTCACGCGTAAACCAAAGGTTTTATGCACACATTTCAACACGCATTTAGTTCAGGTTGACCTCCTGAAGCCTAAATGACAATTAATTTGACTACACAACTCATTCCTATGAAGATACATTCAAAATCAAAAAACGGGCTCAGCTCGGCCTAAAAATGCATTTAAAACAAATACAACTCAAATTGAGTGTCACACATAAACCAAAGGTTTTATGCACACATTTGAACATGCATTTTGTTCAGGTTGACCTCCCGATGACTAAATGAGCATTAATTTGACCACACAACTCATTCCTATAAAGATATACTCAAAGTCAGAAAACGTGCTCAGCTCAGCATTAATTTGACCACACAACTCATTCCTCTGAAGATACATTCAAACTCAGAAAATGGGCTCAGCTCGGCCTGAAAATGCATTTAAAATAAATAAAACTCAAATTGAGTGTCACGCGTAAACCAAAGGTTTTATGCACACATTTCAACACGTATTTAGTTCAGGTTGACCTCCTGAAGCCTAAATGACAATTAATTTGAGCACACAACTCATTCCTATGAAGATGCATTCAAACTCAGAAAATGTGCTCAACTCGGTCTGAAAATGCATTTTAAGCAATAAAAACTCAAATTGAGTGTCACGCCTAAAGCAAAGGACTTATGGGCACACTTCAACATGTATTTTGTTCAGGATGATCCCCTGAAGCCTAAATGAGCATTAATTTAACCACACAACTCATTCCTATAAGATACATTCAAACTCAGAAAACGTGCTCAGCTCGGCCTGAAAATGCATTTAAAACAAATACAACTCAAATTGAGTGTCACGCATAAACCAAAGGTTTTATGCACACATTTGAACATGCATTTTGTTCAGGTTGACCTCCTGATGACTAAATGAGCATTAATTTGACCACACAACTCATTCCTATAAAGATACATTCAAAGTCAGAAAACGTGCTCAGCTCAGCATTAATTTGACCATACAACTCATTGCTATGAAGATACATTCAAACTCAGAAAATGTGCTCAGCTCGGCCTGAAAATACATTTTAAGCAATAAAACTCAAATTGAGTGTCACGCCAAAACCAAAGGACTTATGCATACAGTCAACATGTATTTAGTTCAGGTTGACCTCCTGAAGCCTAAATGAGCATTAATTTGACCGCAAAACTCATTCCTATGAAGATACATTCAAAGTCAAAAAATGTGCTCAGCTCGGTCTGAAAATGCATTTAAAGCAATAAAAACTCAAATTGAGTGTCACGCCTAAAGCAAAGGACTTATGCACACACTTCAACATGTATTTTGTTCAGGTTGACCTCCTGAAGCCTAAATGACAATTAATTTGATCACACAACTCATTTTTATGAAGATACATTCAAAGTCATAAAACGTGCTCAGCTCGGCCTGAAAATGCATTTAAAGCAATAAAAACTCAAATTGAGTCTCACGCCTAAACCAATGGACTTGTGCACAAATTTCAACATGTATTTAGTTCAGGTTGACCTCCTGAAACCTAAATGAGCATTAATTTGACCACACAACTCATTCCTCTGAAGATACATTCAAACTCAGAAAATGGGCTCAGCTCGGCCTGAAAATGCATTTAAAATAAATAAAACTCAAATTGAGTGTCACGCGTAAACCAAAGGTTTTATGCACACATTTCAACACGCATTTAGTTCAGGTTGACCTCCTGAAGCCTAAATGACAATTAATTTGACTACACATCTCATTCCTATGAAGATACATTCAAAATCAAAAAACGGGCTCAGCTCGGCCTAAAAATGCATTTAAAACAAATACAACTCAAATTGAGTGTCACACATAAACCAAAGGTTTTATGCACACATTTGAACATGCATTTTGTTCAGGTTGACCTCCCGATGACTAAATGAGCATTAATTTGACCACACAACTCATTCCTATAAAGATATACTCAAAGTCAGAAAACGTGCTCAGCTCAGCATTAATTTGACCACACAACTCATTCCTATGAAGATACATTCAAACTCAGAAAATGTGCTCAGCTCGGTCTGAAAATACATTTAAAGCAATAAACCTCAAATTGAGTGTCACACCTAAACCAAAGGACTTATGCACACAATCAACATGTATTTAGTTCAGGTTGACCTCCTGAAGCCTAAATGAGCATTAATTTGACCGCACAACTCATTTTTATGAAGATACATTCAAACTCAGAAAACGTGCTCGACTCAGCCTGAAAATGCATTTAAAGCAATAAAAACTCAAATTGAGTATCACGCCTAAAGCAAAGGACTTATGCACACTCTTCAACATGTATTTTGTTCAGGTTGACCTCCTGAAGCCCAAATGACAATTAATTTGATCACACAACTCATTTTTATGAAGATACATTCAAACTCAGAAAACGTGCTCGACTCAGCCTGAAAATGCATTTAAAGCAATAAAAACTCAAATTGAGTGTCATGCCTAAACCAATGACTTATGCACACATTTCAACATGTATTTAGTTCAGGTTGACCTCCTGAAGCCTAAATGAGCATTAATTTGACCACACAACTCATTCCTATGAAGATACATTCAAACTCAAAAAATGTGCTCAGCTCGGCCTGAAAATGCATTTAAAATAAATAAAACTCAAATTGAGTGTCACGCGTAAACCAAAGGTTTTATGCACACATTTGAACGTGCATTTTGTTCAGGTTGACCTCCTGATGACGAAATGAGCATTAATTTGACCACACAACTCATTCATATAAAGATACATTCAAAGTCAGAAAACATGCTCAGCTGAGCATTAATTTTACCACACAACTCATTCCTATGAAGATACATTCAAACTCAGAAAATGTGCTCAGCTCGGCCTAAAAATGCATTTAAAATAAATAAAACTCAAATTGAGTGTCACGCGTAAACCAAAGGTTTTATGCACACATTTCAACACGCATTTAGTTCAGGTTGACCTCCTGAAGCCTAAATGACAATTAATTTGACTACACAACTCATTCCTATGAAGATACATTCAAAATCAAAAAACGTGCTCAGCTCGGCCTGAAAATGCATTTAAAACAAATACAACTCAAATTGAGTGTCACGCATAAACCAAAGGTTTTATGCACACATTTGAACATGCATTTTGTTCAGGTTGACTTCCTGATGACTAAATGAGCATTAATTTGACCACACAACTCATTCCTATAAAGATACATTCAAAGTCAGAAAACGTGCTCAGCTCAGCATTAATTGGACCACACAACTCATTCCTATGAAGATACATTCAAACTCAGAAAATGTGCTCAGCTCGGCCTGAAAATACATTTAAAGCAATAAACCTCAAATTGAGTGTCACACCTAAACCAAAGGACTTATGCACACACTCAACATGTATTTAGTTCAGGTTGACCTCCTGAAGCCTAAATGAGCATTAATTTGACCGCACAACTCATTCCTATGAAGATACATTCAAAGTCAAAAAATGTGCTCAGCTCGGTCTGAAAATGCATTTAAAGCAATAAAAACTCAAATTGAGTGTCACGCCTAAACCAAAGGACTTACGCACACATTTCAACATGTATTTAAGTTCAGGTTGACCTCCAGAAGCCTAAATGAGCATTAATTTGACCACACAACTCATTCCTATGAATATACATTCAAAGTCAGAAAATGTGCTCAGCTCGGCCTGAAAATGCATTTAAAATAAATAAAACTCAAATTGAGTGTCACGCGTAAACCAAAGGTTTTATGCACACATTTCAACACGTATTTAGTTCAGGTTGACCTCCTGAAGCCTAAATGACAATTAATTTGACTACACAACTCATTCCTATGAAGATGCATTCAAACTCAGAAAATGTGCTCAACTCGGTCTGAAAATGCATTTAAAGCAATAAAACTCAAATTGAGTGTCACGCCTAAACCAAAGGACTTATGCACACACTTCAACATGTATTTTGTTCAGGATGACCCCCTAAAGCCTAAATGAGCATTAATTTGACCACAGAACTCATTCCTATGAAAATACATTAAAACTCTGAAAAGGTGCTCAGCTCGGCCTGAAAATGCATTTAAAGCAATAAAAACTCAAATTGAGTGTCACGCCTAAACCAAAACATTATGTCAACATTTCAACATGTATTTAGTTCAGGCTGACCTCCTGAAGTCTAAATGATCACTAATTTGACGTCACAACTTATTCCTATGAAGATACATTCAAACTCAGAAAATGTGCTCAGCTCGGCGTGAAAATACATTTTAAGCAATAAAAATTCAAATTGAGTGTCACGCCTAAACCAAAGGACTTATGCACACATTTCAACATGTATTTAGTTCAGGTTGACCTCCTGAAGCCTAAATTACCATTAATTTGATCACACAACTCATTCCCTTGATGATACATTCACAGTGGGAAAACGTGCTCAGCTCGGCCTGAAAATGCATTTAAAACAAATACAACTCAAATTGAGTGTCACGCATAAACCAAAGGTTTTATGCACACATTTGAACATTCATTTTGTTCAGGTTGACCTCCTGATGACTAAATGAGCATTAATTTGACCAGACAACTCATTCCTATAAAGATACATTCAAAGTCAGAAAACGTGCTCAGCTCAGCATTAATTTGACCACACAACTCATTCCTATGAAGATACATTCAAACTCAGAAAATGTGCTCAGCTCGGCGTGAAAATACATTTTAAGCAATAAAACTCAAATTGAGTGTCACACCTAAACCAAAGGACTTATGCACACACTCAACATGTCTTTAGTTCAGGTTGACCTCCTGAAGCCTAAATGAACATTAGTTTGACCGCACAACTCATTACTATGAAGATACATTCAAAGTCAAAAAATGTGCTCAGCTCGGTCTGAAAATGCATTTAAAGCAATAAAAACTCAAATTGAGTGTCACGCCTAAACCAAAACATTATGTCAACATTTCAACATGTATTTAGTTGAGGCTGACCTCCTGAAGCCTAAATGATCACTAATTTGACGTCACAACTTATTCCTATGAAGATACATTCAAACTCAGAAAATGTGCTCAGCTCGGCGTGAAAATACATTTTAAGCAATAAAAATTCAAATTGAGTGTCACGCCTAAACCAAAGGACTTATGCACACATTTCAAGATCTATTTAGTTCAGGTTGACCTCCTGAAGCCTAAATTACCATTAATTTGATCACACAACTCATTCCCTTGATGATACATTCACAGTGGGAAAACGTGCTCAGCTCGGCCTGAAAATGCATTTAAAACAAATACAACTCAAATTGAGTGTCACGCATAAACCAAAGGTTTTATGCACACATTTGAACATGCATTTTGTTCAGGTTGACCTCCTGATGACTAAATGAGCATTAATTTGACCAGACAACTCATTCCTATAAAGATACATTCAAAGTCAGAAAACGTGCTCAGCTCAGCATTAATTTGACCACACAACTCATTCCTATGAAGATACATTCAAACTCAGAAAATGTGCTCAGCTCGGCGTGAAAATACATTTTAAGCAATAAAACTCAAATTGAGTGTCACACCTAAACCAAAGGACTTATGCACACACTCAACATGTCTTTAGTTCAGGTTGACCTCCTGAAGCCTAAATGAACATTAGTTTGACCGCACAACTCATTCCTATGAAGATACATTCAAAGTCAAAAAATGTGCTCAGCTCGGTCTGAAAATGCATTTAAAGCAATAAAAACTCAAATTGAGTGTCACGCCTAAACCAAAGGACCTATGCACACATTTCAACATGTATTTAGTTCAGGTTGACCTCCTGAAGCCTAAATGAGCATTAATTTGACCACACAACTCATTCCTATGAAGATACATTCAAAATCAAAAAACGTGCTAAGCTCGGCCTGAAAATGCATGTAAAGCAATAAAAATTCTAATTGAGTTTAACGCCTAAACCAAATGACTTATGCACACACTTCAACATGTATTTAGTTCAGGTTGACCTCCTGAAGCCTAAATGAGCATTAATTTGACCACACAACTCATTCCTATGAATATACATTCAAAGTCAGAAAATGTGCTCAGCTCGGCCTGAAAATGCATTTAAAATAAATAAAACTCAAATTGAGTGTCACGCCTAAACCAAAGGTTTTATGCACACATTTCAACACGTATTTAGTTCAGGGTGACCTCCTGAAGCCTAAATGACAATTAATTTGACCACACAACTTTCCTATGAAGATGCATTCAAACTCAGAAAATGTGCTCAACTCGGTCTGAAAATGCATGTAAAGCAATAAAAATTCTAATTGAGTTTAACGCCTAAACCAAATGACTTATGCACACACTCAACATGTATTTAGTTCAGGTTGACCTCCTGAAGCCTAAATGAACATTAGTTTGACCGCACAACTCATTCCTATGAAGATACATTCAAAGTCAGAAAATATGCTCAGCTCGGCCTGAAAATGGATTTAAAATAAATAAAACTCAAATTGAGTGTCACGCCTAAACCAAACGACTTATGCACACATTTCAACATGTATTTAGTTCAGGTTGACCTCTTAATGCATAATGACCATTAATTCTATCACACAACTCATACACACACTTCGACATGTATTAATAAGTTCAGGTTGACCTCCTGAAGCCTAAATGACCATCAATTTGACCACAAAACTCATTCCTATGAAGATACATTCAAACTCAGAAATTGTGCTCAGCTCGGCCTGAAAATACATTTTAAGCAATAAAATTCAAATTGAGTGTCACGCCTAAAGCAAAGGACTTATGCACACACTTCAACATGTATTTTGTTCAGGTTGGCCTCCTGAAGTCAAAGTGACAATTAATTTGATCACACAACTCATTTTTATGAAGATACATTCAAAGTCATAAAACGTGCTCAGCTCGGCCTGAAAATGCATTTAAAGCAATAAAAACTCAAATTGAGTGTCACGCCTAAACCAATGGACTTGTGCACACATTTCAACATGTATTTAGTTCAGGTTGACCTCCTGAAACCTAAATGAGCATTAATTTGACCACACAACTCATTCCTCTGAAGATACATTCAAACTCAGAAAATGGGCTCAGCTCGGCCTGAAAATGCATTTAAAATAAATAAAACTCAAATTGAGTGTCACGCATAAACCAAAGGTTTTATGCACACATTTCAACACGCATTTAGTTCAGGTTGACCTCCTGAAGCCTAAATGACAATTAATTTGACTACACAACTCATTCCTATGAAGATACATTCAAACTCAGAAAACGTGCTCAGCTCGGCCTGAAAATACATTTTAAGCAATAAAACTCAAATTGAGTGTCACGCCAAAACCAAAGGACTTATGCATACAGTCAACATGTATTTAGTTCAGGTTGACCTCCTGAAGCCTAAATGAGCATTAATTTGACCGCAAAACTCATTCCTATGAAGATACATTCAAAGTCAAAAAATGTGCTCAGCTCGGTCTGAAAATGCATTTAAAGCAATAAAAATTCAAATTGAGTGTCACGCCTAAAGCAAAGGACTTATGCACACACTTCAACATGTATTTTGTTCAGGTTGACCTCCTGAAGCCTAAATGACAATTAATTTGATCACACAACTCATTTTTATGAAGATACATTCAAAGTCATAAAACGTGCTCAGCTCGGCCTGAAAATGCATTTAAAGCAATAAAAACTCAAATTGAGTGTCACGCCTAAACCAATGGACTTGTGCACAAATTTCAACATGTATTTAGTTCAGGTTGACCTCCTGAAACCTAAATGAGCATTAATTTGACCACACAACTCATTCCTCTGAAGATACATTCAAACTCAGAAAATGGGCTCAGCTCGGCCTGAAAATGCATTTAAAATAAATAAAACTCAAACTGAGTGTCACGCGTAAACCAAAGGTTTTATGCACACATTTCAACACGCATTTAGTTCAGGTTGACCTCCTGAAGCCTAAATGACAATTAATTTGACTACACAACTCATTCCTATGAAGATACATTCAAAATCAAAAAACGGGCTCAGCTCGGCCTAAAAATGCATTTAAAACAAATACAACTCAAATTGAGTGTCACACATAAACCAAAGGTTTTATGCACACATTTGAACATGCATTTTGTTCAGGTTGACCTCCCGATGACTAAATGAGCATTAATTTGACCACACAACTCATTCCTATAAAGATATACTCAAAGTCAGAAAACGTGCTCAGCTCAGCATTAATTTGACCACACAACTCATTCCTCTGAAGATACATTCAAACTCAGAAAATGGGCTCAGCTCGGCCTGAAAATGCATTTAAAATAAATAAAACTCAAATTGAGTGTCACGCGTAAACCAAAGGTTTTATGCACACATTTCAACACGTATTTAGTTCAGGTTGACCTCCTGAAGCCTAAATGACAATTAATTTGAGCACACAACTCATTCCTATGAAGATGCATTCAAACTCAGAAAATGTGCTCAACTCGGTCTGAAAATGCATTTTAAGCAATAAAAACTCAAATTGAGTGTCACGCCTAAAGCAAAGGACTTATGGGCACACTTCAACATGTATTTTGTTCAGGATGATCCCCTGAAGCCTAAATGAGCATTAATTTAACCACACAACTCATTCCTATAAGATACATTCAAACTCAGAAAACGTGCTCAGCTCGGCCTGAAAATGCATTTAAAACAAATACAACTCAAATTGAGTGTCACGCATAAACCAAAGGTTTTATGCACACATTTGAACATGCATTTTGTTCAGGTTGACCTCCTGATGACTAAATGAGCATTAATTTGACCACACAACTCATTCCTATAAAGATACATTCAAAGTCAGAAAACGTGCTCAGCTCAGCATTAATTTGACCATACAACTCATTGCTATGAAGATACATTCAAACTCAGAAAATGTGCTCAGCTCGGCCTGAAAATACATTTTAAGCAATAAAACTCAAATTGAGTGTCACGCCAAAACCAAAGGACTTATGCATACAGTCAACATGTATTTAGTTCAGGTTGACCTCCTGAAGCCTAAATGAGCATTAATTTGACCGCAAAACTCATTCCTATGAAGATACATTCAAAGTCAAAAAATGTGCTCAGCTCGGTCTGAAAATGCATTTAAAGCAATAAAAACTCAAATTGAGTGTCACGCCTAAAGCAAAGGACTTATGCACACACTTCAACATGTATTTTGTTCAGGTTGACCTCCTGAAGCCTAAATGACAATTAATTTGATCACACAACTCATTTTTATGAAGATACATTCAAAGTCATAAAACGTGCTCAGCTCGGCCTGAAAATGCATTTAAAGCAATAAAAACTCAAATTGAGTCTCACGCCTAAACCAATGGACTTGTGCACAAATTTCAACATGTATTTAGTTCAGGTTGACCTCCTGAAACCTAAATGAGCATTAATTTGACCACACAACTCATTCCTCTGAAGATACATTCAAACTCAGAAAATGGGCTCAGCTCGGCCTGAAAATGCATTTAAAATAAATAAAACTCAAATTGAGTGTCACGCGTAAACCAAAGGTTTTATGCACACATTTCAACACGCATTTAGTTCAGGTTGACCTCCTGAAGCCTAAATGACAATTAATTTGACTACACATCTCATTCCTATGAAGATACATTCAAAATCAAAAAACGGGCTCAGCTCGGCCTAAAAATGCATTTAAAACAAATACAACTCAAATTGAGTGTCACACATAAACCAAAGGTTTTATGCACACATTTGAACATGCATTTTGTTCAGGTTGACCTCCCGATGACTAAATGAGCATTAATTTGACCACACAACTCATTCCTATAAAGATATACTCAAAGTCAGAAAACGTGCTCAGCTCAGCATTAATTTGACCACACAACTCATTCCTATGAAGATACATTCAAACTCAGAAAATGTGCTCAGCTCGGTCTGAAAATACATTTAAAGCAATAAACCTCAAATTGAGTGTCACACCTAAACCAAAGGACTTATGCACACACTCAACATGTATTTAGTTCAGGTTGACCTCCTGAAGCCTAAATGAGCATTAATTTGACTGCACAACTCATTCCTATGAAGATACATTCAAAGTCAAAAAATGTGCTCAGCTCGGCCTGAAAATGAATTTTAAGCAATAAAAACTCAAATTGAGTGTCACGCCTAAACCAAAGGACTTGTGCACACATTTCAACATGTATTTAGTTCAGGTTGACCTCCTGAAGCCTAAATGAGCATTAATTTGACCACACAACTCATTCCTATGAAGATACATTCAAACTCAGAAAACGTGCTCAATTCGGCCTGAAAGTGCATTTAAAGCAATAAAAACTCAAAATTGAGTGTCACGCCTAAACATAAGGACTTATGCACACATTTCAACATGTATTTAGTTCAGGATAACCTTCTGAAGCCTAAATGAGCATTAATTTTACCACACAACTCATTCCTATGAAGATACATTCAAAATCAGAAAATGTGCTCAGCTCGGCCTAAAAATGCATTTAAAATAAATAAAACTCAAATTGAGTGTCACGCATAAACCAAAGGTTTTATGCACACATTTGAACGTGCATTTTGTTCAGGTTGACCTCCTGATGACTAAATGAGCCTTAATTTGACCACACAACTCATTCCTATAAAGATACATTCAAAGTCAGAAAACATGCTCAGCTGAGCATTAATTTGACCACACAACTCATTCCTATGAAGATACATTCAAACTCAGAAAATGTGCTCAGCTCGGCCTGAAAATACATTTTAAGCAATAAAACTCAAATTGAGTGTCACGCCTAAACCAAAGGACTTATGCACACAATCAACATGTATTTAGTTCAGGTTGACCTCCTGAAGCCTAAATGAGCATTAATTTGACCGCACAACTCATTTTTATGAAGATACATTCACACTCAGAAAACGTGCTCGACTCAGCCTGAAAATGCATTTAAAGCAATAAAAACTCAAATTGAGTATCACGCCTAAAGCAAAGGACTTATGCACACTCTTCAACATGTATTTTGTTCAGGTTGACCTCCTGAAGCCCAAATGACAATTAATTTGATCACACAACTCATTTTTATGAAGATACATTCAAACTCAGAAAACGTGCTCGACTCAGCCTGAAAATGCATTTAAAGCAATAAAAACTCAAATTGAGTGTCATGCCTAAACCAATGACTTATGCACACATTTCAACATGTATTTAGTTCAGGTTGACCTCCTGAAGCCTAAATGAGCATTAATTTGACCACACAACTCATTCCTATGAAGATACATTCAAACTCAAAAAATGTGCTCAGCTCGGCCTGAAAATGCATTTAAAATAAATAAAACTCAAATTGAGTGTCACGCGTAAACCAAAGGTTTTATGCACACATTTGAACGTGCATTTTGTTCAGGTTGACCTCCTGATGACGAAATGAGCATTAATTTGACCACACAACTCATTCATATAAAGATACATTCAAAGTCAGAAAACATGCTCAGCTGAGCATTAATTTGACCACACAACTCATTCCTATGAAGATACATTCAAACTCAGAAAATGTGCTCAGCTCGGCCTAAAAATGCATTTAAAATAAATAAAACTCAAATTGAGTGTCACGCGTAAACCAAAGGTTTTATGCACACATTTCAACACGCATTTAGTTCAGGTTGACCTCCTGAAGCCTAAATGACAATTAATTTGACTACACAACTCATTCCTATGAAGATACATTCAAAATCAAAAAACGTGCTCAGCTCGGCCTGAAAATGCATTTAAAACAAATACAACTCAAATTGAGTGTCACGCATAAACCAAAGGTTTTATGCACACATTTGAACATGCATTTTGTTCAGGTTGACTTCCTGATGACTAAATGAGCATTAATTTGACCACACAACTCATTCCTATAAAGATACATTCAAAGTCAGAAAACGTGCTCAGCTCAGCATTAATTGGACCACACAACTCATTCCTATGAAGATACATTCAAACTCAGAAAATGTGCTCAGCTCGGCCTGAAAATACATTTAAAGCAATAAACCTCAAATTGAGTGTCACACCTAAACCAAAGGACTTATGCACACACTCAACATGTATTTAGTTCAGGTTGACCTCCTGAAGCCTAAATGAGCATTAATTTGACCGCACAACTCATTCCTATGAAGATACATTCAAAGTCAAAAAATGTGCTCAGCTCGGTCTGAAAATGCATTTAAAGCAATAAAAACTCAAATTGAGTGTCACGCCTAAACCAAAGGACTTACGCACACATTTCAACATGTATTTAAGTTCAGGTTGACCTCCAGAAGCCTAAATGAGCATTAATTTGACCACACAACTCATTCCTATGAATATACATTCAAAGTCAGAAAATGTGCTCAGCTCGGCCTGAAAATGCATTTAAAATAAATAAAACTCAAATTGAGTGTCACGCGTAAACCAAAGGTTTTATGCACACATTTCAACACGTATTTAGTTCAGGTTGACCTCCTGAAGCCTAAATGACA
This sequence comes from Hippocampus zosterae, assembly GCF_025434085.1. Taxonomy (NCBI): domain Eukaryota; kingdom Metazoa; phylum Chordata; class Actinopteri; order Syngnathiformes; family Syngnathidae; genus Hippocampus; species Hippocampus zosterae. The sequence continues at coordinate 70,532 of NW_026262960.1, forward strand.
ATTAATTTGACTACACAACTCATTCCTATGAAGATGCATTCAAACTCAGAAAATGTGCTCAACTCGGTCTGAAAATGCATTTAAAGCAATAAAACTCAAATTGAGTGTCACGCCTAAACCAAAGGACTTATGCACACACTTCAACATGTATTTTGTTCAGGATGACCCCCTAAAGCCTAAATGAGCATTAATTTGACCACAGAACTCATTCCTATGAAAATACATTAAAACTCTGAAAAGGTGCTCAGCTCGGCCTGAAAATGCATTTAAAGCAATAAAAACTCAAATTGAGTGTCACGCCTAAACCAAAACATTATGTCAACATTTCAACATGTATTTAGTTCAGGCTGACCTCCTGAAGTCTAAATGATCACTAATTTGACGTCACAACTTATTCCTATGAAGATACATTCAAACTCAGAAAATGTGCTCAGCTCGGCGTGAAAATACATTTTAAGCAATAAAAATTCAAATTGAGTGTCACGCCTAAACCAAAGGACTTATGCACACATTTCAACATGTATTTAGTTCAGGTTGACCTCCTGAAGCCTAAATTACCATTAATTTGATCACACAACTCATTCCCTTGATGATACATTCACAGTGGGAAAACGTGCTCAGCTCGGCCTGAAAATGCATTTAAAACAAATACAACTCAAATTGAGTGTCACGCATAAACCAAAGGTTTTATGCACACATTTGAACATTCATTTTGTTCAGGTTGACCTCCTGATGACTAAATGAGCATTAATTTGACCAGACAACTCATTCCTATAAAGATACATTCAAAGTCAGAAAACGTGCTCAGCTCAGCATTAATTTGACCACACAACTCATTCCTATGAAGATACATTCAAACTCAGAAAATGTGCTCAGCTCGGCGTGAAAATACATTTTAAGCAATAAAACTCAAATTGAGTGTCACACCTAAACCAAAGGACTTATGCACACACTCAACATGTCTTTAGTTCAGGTTGACCTCCTGAAGCCTAAATGAACATTAGTTTGACCGCACAACTCATTACTATGAAGATACATTCAAAGTCAAAAAATGTGCTCAGCTCGGTCTGAAAATGCATTTAAAGCAATAAAAACTCAAATTGAGTGTCACGCCTAAACCAAAACATTATGTCAACATTTCAACATGTATTTAGTTGAGGCTGACCTCCTGAAGCCTAAATGATCACTAATTTGACGTCACAACTTATTCCTATGAAGATACATTCAAACTCAGAAAATGTGCTCAGCTCGGCGTGAAAATACATTTTAAGCAATAAAAATTCAAATTGAGTGTCACGCCTAAACCAAAGGACTTATGCACACATTTCAAGATCTATTTAGTTCAGGTTGACCTCCTGAAGCCTAAATTACCATTAATTTGATCACACAACTCATTCCCTTGATGATACATTCACAGTGGGAAAACGTGCTCAGCTCGGCCTGAAAATGCATTTAAAACAAATACAACTCAAATTGAGTGTCACGCATAAACCAAAGGTTTTATGCACACATTTGAACATGCATTTTGTTCAGGTTGACCTCCTGATGACTAAATGAGCATTAATTTGACCAGACAACTCATTCCTATAAAGATACATTCAAAGTCAGAAAACGTGCTCAGCTCAGCATTAATTTGACCACACAACTCATTCCTATGAAGATACATTCAAACTCAGAAAATGTGCTCAGCTCGGCGTGAAAATACATTTTAAGCAATAAAACTCAAATTGAGTGTCACACCTAAACCAAAGGACTTATGCACACACTCAACATGTCTTTAGTTCAGGTTGACCTCCTGAAGCCTAAATGAACATTAGTTTGACCGCACAACTCATTCCTATGAAGATACATTCAAAGTCAAAAAATGTGCTCAGCTCGGTCTGAAAATGCATTTAAAGCAATAAAAACTCAAATTGAGTGTCACGCCTAAACCAAAGGACCTATGCACACATTTCAACATGTATTTAGTTCAGGTTGACCTCCTGAAGCCTAAATGAGCATTAATTTGACCACACAACTCATTCCTATGAAGATACATTCAAAATCAAAAAACGTGCTAAGCTCGGCCTGAAAATGCATGTAAAGCAATAAAAATTCTAATTGAGTTTAACGCCTAAACCAAATGACTTATGCACACACTTCAACATGTATTTAGTTCAGGTTGACCTCCTGAAGCCTAAATGAGCATTAATTTGACCACACAACTCATTCCTATGAATATACATTCAAAGTCAGAAAATGTGCTCAGCTCGGCCTGAAAATGCATTTAAAATAAATAAAACTCAAATTGAGTGTCACGCCTAAACCAAAGGTTTTATGCACACATTTCAACACGTATTTAGTTCAGGGTGACCTCCTGAAGCCTAAATGACAATTAATTTGACCACACAACTTTCCTATGAAGATGCATTCAAACTCAGAAAATGTGCTCAACTCGGTCTGAAAATGCATGTAAAGCAATAAAAATTCTAATTGAGTTTAACGCCTAAACCAAATGACTTATGCACACACTCAACATGTATTTAGTTCAGGTTGACCTCCTGAAGCCTAAATGAACATTAGTTTGACCGCACAACTCATTCCTATGAAGATACATTCAAAGTCAGAAAATATGCTCAGCTCGGCCTGAAAATGGATTTAAAATAAATAAAACTCAAATTGAGTGTCACGCCTAAACCAAACGACTTATGCACACATTTCAACATGTATTTAGTTCAGGTTGACCTCTTAATGCATAATGACCATTAATTCTATCACACAACTCATACACACACTTCGACATGTATTAATAAGTTCAGGTTGACCTCCTGAAGCCTAAATGACCATCAATTTGACCACAAAACTCATTCCTATGAAGATACATTCAAACTCAGAAATTGTGCTCAGCTCGGCCTGAAAATACATTTTAAGCAATAAAATTCAAATTGAGTGTCACGCCTAAACCAAAGGACTTATGCACACACTTCAACATGTATTTTGTTCAGGATGACCACCTGAAGCCTAAATGACCATTAATTTAATCACACAACTCATTCCCATGAAGATACATTCAAAGTCAGAAAATGTGCTCAGCTCGGCCTGAATATGCATTTAAAATAAATAAGACTCAAATTGAGTGTCACGCGTAAACCAAAGGTTTTATGCACACATTTCAACACATATTTAGTTCAGGTTGACCTCCTGAAGCCTAAATGAGCATTAATTTGACCACACAACTCATTCCTATGAAGATACATTCAAACTCAGAAATTGTGCTCAGCTCGGCCTGAAAATACATTTTAAGCAATAAAATTCAAATTGAGTGTCACGCCTAAACCAAAGGACTTATGCACACACTCAACATGTATTTAGTTCAGGTTGACCTCCTGAAGCATAAATGAGCATTAATTTGACCACACAACTCATTCCTATGAAGATACATTCAAACTCAGAAAACGTGCTCAATTCGGCCTGAAAATGCATTTAAAGCAATAAAAACTCAAAATTGAGTGTCACGCCTAAACATAAGGACTTATGCACACACTACAACATGTATTTAGTTCAGGATAACCTCCTGAAGCCTAAATGTGTCACGTCCCGTGCCGGCCAGCAGGTGGCGGGCTTTTCCCTCCGCCAACTGCACACCTGTCCGTAATTTCGGGCTGATTACCTGCCTTTATTAAGAGGCTCCGGCAGTCCACTCACTGCCGGAGAATTCCACGCCGTGCCATTGTTCTCTCGTGCTAATTCCTCTATTGTAGATTACTCGTTGCCTTCTTGCCTTGCGGCCATTACTCTTGCTATTCGCGTTAGTCACTAAATTGTATACTTCTATATTGCCTAATCAGTAGTTCCTCGCACTTTGTTTTTTCAGCGAGCGTTTTCGGTTGTTTTCTTATTTCTTCCCTGGTCCTTATTTGACCAGTGTTTTTTGTTACTGTTTCCCTGTCGGGCTCTTTCTGTTCGTTATTAAAGACTTTTTGTGTTCCTACAAAATCTTTTCGTGTCTGCTCTACCTGGGGATCCACCTCGTTATTTTGTTTTGCACGAGGTGATCTTTCATCGCCTCGGGCACAACGTGACAGAATTCTCCGGCCAACATGGATCCCGCAGACATCAAAAAAATTTTGGCCGCTCTTTCCCGACAAGAGCAACAGATGAGTCAGCAGGGCCAAGCCATTAAGGAACTCCGCGGCGCGGTCTCCATGCTGACTCATTGGTACGATGATTTAGAACCTCGGTTGGTCTGGGTGGAGGAGCAGAGACCATCTCCCCCCGGGGTTCGTTCAATCATTCCTGAAGCGCCCTCCTCATATCCCACTATGACGAGGGAGCCATCACTTCCACACCCCCCTAAGGGGGGTGAGCACGGGCAGTGTGACACTTCCTCCACCAATGCTCCCTCATTTTCGACCAACAACCATCTGCCTTCGCTAATGACGCCGCGAGAGTGGCATATGTTATGAGCTTGTTGACAGGTCCGGCGGCGTCATGGGCGATAGCAACCAGTGACGCGAAGCCGAATCTCCGTACTTCGTTCCCCGACTTTGTGGCAGCGTTCCGCCGGGTGTTCCACCATCCCGTGCGGGGCAGAGAGGCAGAAGGCCGGTTACTCGCCCTCCACCAGGGAGAGCGATCGGTAGCAGATTACTCCATCGAGTTCCGGATCCTGGCCGCCCAGAGTGGATACGGTGATCGGGCATTGTGTGGTCTGTTTCGCCGCGGACTAAACCCTCAACTCAAGGACGAGCTGGCGACCCGCGACCACAGCACCGACCTGCAGGAGTTAATCGACCTCTCCCTCCTCATGGACAATCGCCTGAGGGAGCGAAGCCGGGAGCGTGGAGGTGATCGGTTCCAGTTCCGGCGTACACCCACGGAGGAACAGATGCAGCTGGGAGGCAAGGACGTTGGTGCGGAAGAAAGAAGGCGTCGTTTCAGCGATCGAGCGACGACTGACAGCGTTCAACCATCTCCTCACGCCGCAACCAGCTATCCGGGGTCGTCATCCCCTGTCCACCCTGAGTACTGTGAGTCACGACCTCGCGCGCCACCCTTCGAGTCTAGGCGAGTCGACTCGCGGCCGGGACACCCCAACAGACTTGAGCTCGAGGGGGAGATATTTGGTGGGTCCCGGTCGTGGCGGGTTCGGGCCCTGGTAGACTCGGGGGCAGATGACTGTTTAATGGACACCAATCTCGCATCCGAGCTGGGTTGTTCTGTGGAGAAATTGATCGATAGGAAGCGGGTTTGTGATCTTGATGGGCGCCTCCTGGCCGTAGTAACGCATAGAACGGAGCCGTTGAAACTTCAACTCTCCGGCAACCATGTCGAGCATCGCCGTTTTTACTTAATGCGGTCCCGCAACGCCCCGATCATTCTCGGATTACCCTGGCTTAAGACACACAACCCCGTGATTTCCTGGGCGCGCCCAGCAATAGATAGCTGGAGCCAGTATTGTTACCAGCACTGTCTACAATCGGCCGTCGGGAAGCACGAACGTGTCACACCCCCCGAGGAGATCTGCCTTGACGGAGTGCCGGATTGCTATCGGGATCTTAAGGAAGTGTTCAGCGAGGATCGTGCACGCTCTTTGCCCCCACACCGCCCCTACGATTGCGCGATAGACCTGCAGGCGGGCGCTCCGTTGCCGACCTCGCGGCTGTATCAGGTGTCCCAACCCGAGCGCGAGGCGTTGACGGAGTACATCAACAGCTCGCTCGCTGCAGGTCTCATTAGACCATCGCGTTCACCGTTAGGGGCGGGTTTTTTCTTCATAGGGAAGAAGGACAAGACCCTGCGACTATCGTGGATTAAACGAAATTACAATTAAGAATAGATACCCGCTACCCTTGTTGGACTCCACCTTTGCCCCATTACAATCAGCCATCATTTTCTCAAAATTAGACTTACGCAGCGCTTACCACTTGGTTCGCATCCGGGAGGGTGACGAGTGGAAAACAGCTTTTAAGACCCCTCTGGGTCATTTCGAATACTTGGTTATGCCTTTTGGGCTGACAAACGCTCCTGCCGTGTTCCAGAACCTGATCAACGACGTTTTAAGGGACATGATTAACATTTTTTGTTTCGTTTATCTTGACGACATTTTGATTTTTTCCCGGTCATTACACAAGCACCAGCAACACGTTAGGCTGGTGTTACAACGTCTACTGGAAAACCGGCTCTTCGTCAAGGCAGAAAAGTGTGAATTCCATGTCCCCGTCATCTCCTTCCTGGGGTTCATTATCGAACAGGGCAGGTTAAGAGCGGACCCCATTAAGACGCGTGCAGTCACTAACTGGCCGGTTCCTACCAATCGCAAGGAACTGCAGCGCTTTTTGGGGTTCGCAAACTTCTACCGACGCTTCATCCGCGGTTACAGTCAGAAGGCGCTCCCCTTAACTCGCCTTACGTCCATTAAAATCACATTTAAGTGGGATCCGCCCGCGGATGCGGCGTTCGCGAACCTGAAGGCGGCGTTTACCAGTGCCCCCATACTACAACATCCTGATACTGATCTCCCCTTTATCGTGGAGGTGGACGCCTCGGATTCGGGGGTGGGGGCTGTGCTGTCCCAGCGCTCTCCGGTCGACCAGAGGCTGCACCCCTGCGCCTTTTTCTCCCGTCGTCTCAGTGCTGCCGAATCCAATTACGACGTGGGCAACCGTGAACTGTTGGCTGTTGTGACCGCCTTGCAGGAGTGGCGGCACTGGCTCGAGGGGGCAAAGGAACCCTTCACGGTCTACACTGATCATAAGAATCTCGCTTATCTCCGTTCCGCTAAAAGACTGAACGCCCGTCAGGCCCGGTGGGCCCTGTTCCTCACCAGGTTCGACTTTATCCTTACCTACTCTCCCGGGTCCAAGAACACCAAGCCCGACGCCCTTTCCTGTCTCCAAGAACCTGCGGGGAGGGACCGGTCCCCGGAAACCATCCTCCCGGCCCAGTGCATCGTGGGGGCCGTCCAATGGGAGATTGAGCAGCGGATCCAGGCAGCCCTGGAGGGGGTTCAGGTGCCGGCGGGGTGCCCAGCGGGGAGGCTGTTCGTGCCTCCGCCCCTGCGATCTGAAGTTCTGCAGTGGGGACATGGGTCCAAGGTGGCATGTCACCCCGGGGTGAACCGGACGGTGCAACTCGTCGCCCAGCGGTTCTGGTGGCCGGAGCTCCGTAGTGACGTGACGGAGTTCATCAAGGCCTGCACCTCCTGCGCCTGCGGCAAGTCGTCCCATCAACCTCCGGCGGGACTGCTCCAGCCGTTGCCCATTCCTCCTCGCCCGTGGTCCCACATCGCTCTGGACTTCATCACGGGCCTTCCTCCTTCCCGGGGTCGAACTGTCGTGCTCACGATCGTGGACCGCTTCTCCAAGGCTGCTCATTTTGTGCCTTTGTCCAGGTTGCCGTCGGCGCTGGAGACCGCCGACCTCCTCGTCAAACACGTCTTCCGTCTCCACGGCATTCGGGCGGACATTGTGTCGGATCGGGGGCCCCAGTTCGTGTCTCGCGTCTGGAAGTGGCTCTGCCGGTCCCTCGGAGCTACGGCCAGCCTGACCTCGGGATACCACCCCCAGTCCAATGGACAGGCTGAGCGCGCCAACCAGGATCTGGGGGCGGCCCTCCGCTGTGTGTGCCTCCACCGTCCCGCATCCTGGGTCGACCACCTACCCTGGGTGGAATATGCACACAACACCCTCGTCTCTTCCGCCACAGGCAGATCGCCATTCATGACGGCTTACGGTTACCAGCCGCCGCTGTTCCCGTCCGAGGAGGGGCAGGTGGAGGTCCCTTCTGTACAGCACCACCTTAAGCGGGCCCATCGCGTGTGGAAGGAGGCCCGGGCTGCGTTGTCCTGCACTGCGACCCGGAACCGGCAGATCGCAGATCGTCGTCGGCGCCCGGCGCCCGGCGCCCTCATATGTGGAGGGACAGAAGGTGTGGCTGGCAACGAAGGATCTTCGTCTGCAAAGCTGGGACCCCGATTCACTGGACCATTCGAGGTCGAGGCCGTCATCAGTCCCGTCGCAGTCAGGCTCCGGCTACCGGCCACCATGAAGGTTCACCCCGTGTTCCACGTCTCCTTGCTCAAGCCTGTGTCTTCCAGTATCTTGGCGCCTTCTCCCGCTCCGCCACCACCTCCGCGGGTGGTCGATGGTGGTCCAGTGTACGCGGTACGTGCCATCCTGGACTCTCGGCGCAGGGGCAGGGGTTTCCAGTACCTGGTCGACTGGGAGGGCTACGGGCCGGAGGAGCGGCAATGGGTGCCCCGCTCCTGGATCCTTGATCCGTCCCTTTTGAGCGACTTCCACACTGCTCATCCGTCCAAGCCGGGTTGTCCGCCGGGAGGCGTCGATTGAGGGGGGGGGGAACTGTCACGTCCCGTGCCCGCCAGCAGGTGGCGGGCTTTTCCCTCCGCCAACTGCACACCTGTCCGTAATTTCGGGCTGATTACCTGCCTTTTTTAAGAGGCTCCGGCAGTCCACTCACTGCCGGAGAATTCCACGCCGTGCCATTGTTCTCTCGTGCTAATTCATCTATTGTAGATTACTCGTTGCCTTCTTGCCTTGCGGCCATTACTCTTGCTATTCGCGTTAGTCACTAAATTGTATACTTCTATATTGCCTAATCAGTACTTCCTCGCACTTTGTTTTTTCAGCGAGCGTTTTCGGTTGTTTCCTTATTTCTTCCCTGGTCCTTATTTGACCAGCGTTTTTTGTTACTGTTTCCCTGTCGGGCTCTTTCTGTTCGTTATTAAAGACTTTTTGTGTTCTTACAAAATCTTTTCGTGTCTGCTTTACCTGGGGATCCACCTCGTTATTTTGTTGTTTCATCGCCTCGGCACAACGTGACAAAATGAGCATTAATTTGATCATACAACTCATACAATACAATGCTCAGCTCGGCCTGAAAATGCATTTAAAGCAATAAAAACTCAAATTGAGTGTCACGCCTAAACCAAAGGACTTACACACACATTTCAACATGTATTTAGTTCAGGTTGACCTCCTAAAGCCTAAATGACCATTAATTTGATCACACAACTCATACACACACTTCGACATGTATTAATAAGTTCAGGTTGACCTCCTGAAGCCTAAATGACCATTAATTTGATCACACAACTCATTCCTATGAAGATACATTCATAGTCAGAAAATGTGCTCAGCTCGGCCTGAAAATGCATTTAAAGCAATAAAAACTCAAATTGAGTGTCACGCCTAAACCAAAGGTTTTATGCACACACTCAACATGGATTTAGTTCAGGTTGACCTCCTGAAGCTTAAACGAGCATTAATTTGACCGCACAACTCATTCCTATGAAGATACATTCATTATCAAAAAATGTGCTCAGCTCAGCCTGAAAATGCATTTAAAGCAATAAAAATTCTAATTGAGTGTAACGCCTAAAGCAAAGGACTTATGCACACACTTCAACATGTATTTTGTTCAGGTTGACCTCCTGAAGCCTAAATGACCATTAATTTGATCACACAACTCATACACACACTTCGACATGTATTAATAAGTTCAGGTTGACCTCCTGAAGCCTAAATGACCATTAATTTGATCACACAACTCATTCCTATGAAGATACATTCATAGTCAGAAAATGTGCTCAGCGCGGCCTGAAAATGCATTTAAAGCAATAAAAACTCAAATTGAGTGTCACGCCTAAACCAAAGGTTTTATGCACACACTCAACATGGAGTGTTGAGTGTGACAATTAATTTGACTACACAACTCATCCCCTCCGTGAGTCGTCACCTTACCGTGGTGGAGGGGTTTGTGTGTCCCAATGATCCTAGAAGCTAAGTTGTCTGGGGCTTTATGCCCCTGGCAGGGTCACCCATGGCAAACAGGTTCTAGGTGAGGGGCCAGACAAAGCACGGCTCAAAAGACCCCTTATGATGAGTAAAATTAATGGATCTCAGTTTCCCTAGCCCGGACGCGGGTTACCGGGGCCCCCCTCTGGAGCCAGGCCTGGAGGTGGGGCTCGTTGGCAGGCGCCTGGTGGCCGGGCTTACACCCATGGGGCCCGGCCGGGCACAGCCCGAAGAGGCAACGTGGGTCCCCCTTCCCATGGGCTCACCACCCATGAGAGGGGCCAAAGGGGTCGGGTGCAATGTGAGCTGGGCGGCAGCCAAAGGCGGGGACCCTGGCGGTCCGATCCTCGGCTGCAGAAGCTAGCTCTTGGGACATGGAATGTCACCTCTCTGGCAGGGAAGGAGCCCGAGCTGGTATGTGAGGCAGAGAATTTCCGACTGGATATAGTCGGACTTGCCTCCACACACAGCCTGGGTTCTGGTACCAGTTCTCTCGAGAGGGGTTGGACTCTCTTCCACTCTGGAGTTGCTCACGGTGAGAGGCGCAGAGCAGGTGTGGGCATACTCATTGCCCCCCGGCTCAGTGCCTGTACATTGGGGTTCACACCGGTAGACGAGAGGGTTGCCTCCCTCCGCCTTCGGGTGGGTGGACGGGTCCTGACTGTTGTTTGTGCATATGCACCAAACAGCAGCTCAGCATACCCACCCTTTTTGGAGTCCTTGGAGGATGTGCTGGAGAGTACTCCTGCTGGGGACTCCATTGTTCTGCTGGGGGACTTCAATGCTCACGTGGGCAATGACAGTGATACCTGGAGGGGCGTGATTGGGAGGAACGGCCCCCCCCGATCAAAACCCGAGTGGTGTTTTGTTATTGGACTTCTGTGCTCGTCACGGATTGTCCATAACTTACACCTTGTTCAAACATAAGGGTGTCCATATGTGCACTTGGCACCAGGACACCCTAGGCCGCAGTTCGATGATCGACTTTGTAGTTGTATCATCGGATTTGCGGCCGCATGTTCTGGACACTCGTGTGAAGAGAGGGGCGGAGCTGTCAACTGATCACCACCTGGTGGTGAGTAGGCTCCGATGGTGGGGGAAGATGCCGGTCCGTCCTGGCAGACCCAAACGTATAGTGAGGGTTTGTTGGGAGCGTCTGGCGGAATCCCCTGTCAGAAGGAGTTTCAACTCCCACCTCCGACAGAGCTTTTCCCATGTTCCGGGGGAGGCGGGGGACATTGAGCCCGAGTGGACCATGTTCCGTGCCTCTATTGTTGAGGCGGCCAATCTGAGTTGTGGCCGTAAGGTGGTTGGTGCCTGTCGTGGCGGCAATCCCCGTACTCGCTGGTGGACACCAGCAGTAAGGGATGCCGTCAAGCTGAAGAAGGAGTCCTATCGAGCCTTTATGGCCTGTGGGACCCCAGAGGCAGCTGACGGGTATCGACTGGCCAAGCGGACCGCGGCTTCGGTGGTCGCCGAGGCAAAAACCCGAGCGTGGGAAGAGTTCGGTGAGGCCATGGAAGCCGACTTCCGGACGGCTTAGAGGAAATTCTGGTCCACCATCCGACGTCTCAGGAGGGGGAAGCAGTGCACCACTAACACTGTGTACAGTGGGGATGGGGCGCTGCTGACTTCGACTCTGGACGTTGTGAACCGGTGGGCAGGGTACTTTGAAGACCTCCTCAACTCCACCAACACGCCTTCCTTGGAGGAAGCAGAGCCTGGGGACTCTGAGGTGGGCTCTCCTATCTCTGTGGTTGAAGTCACCGATGTTGCAAGGCCCCAGGGGTGGATGAGATCCGCCCGGAGTTCCTCAAGGCTCTGGATGTTGTGGGGCTGTCCTGGTTGACACGCCTCTGCAACATCGCGTGGTCAACAGGGCGAGTGCCTCTGGATTGGCAGACCGGGGTGGTAGTCCCTCTTTTTAAAAAGGGGGACCGGAGGGTGTGTTCCAACTACAGAGGGATCACACTCCTCAGCCTCCCTGGTAAGGTCTATTCAGGGGTGCTGGAGAGGAGGGTCCGTCAGGAAGTCGAGCCTCAGATTGAGGAGGAGCAGTGTGGTTTTCGTCCCGGCCGTGGAACAGTGGACCAGCTCTACACCCTTAGCAGGGTCCTTGAGGGTATGTGGGAATTCGCCCAACCAGTCTACATGTGTTTTGTGGACTTGGAGAAGGCGTTTGACCGTGTCCCTCGGGGAATTCTGTGGGGGGTGCTTCGTGGGTATGGGGTACCGAACCCCCTGATACGGGCTGTTCGGTCACTATACCACCGATGTCAGAGTTTGGTTCGCATTGCCGGCAGTAAGTCGGAATCATTTCCAGTGGGGGTAGGACTCCGCCAAGGCTGCCCTTTGTCGCCGATTCTGTTCATAACCTTTATGGACAGAATTTCTAGGCGCAGCCGAAGCGTTGAGGGGGTCCGTTTTGGGGGCCTCAGTATTACATCCCTGCTTTTTGCAGATGATGTGGTGCTGTTGGCTCCTTCAAACGGGGCTCTCCAACTCTCACTGGAGCGTTTCGCAGCCGAGTGTGAAGCGGTTGGGATGAAAATCAGCACCTCCAAATCTGAAACCATGGTCCTCAGTCGGAAAAGGGTGGAGTGCCCCCTCCGGGTCGGGGAGGAGATCTTAACCCAAGTGGAGGAGTTCAAGTATCTTGGGGTCTTGTTCACGAGTGGGGGTAGGAGGGAGCGGGAGATCGACAGGCGGATCGGTGCAGCGTCTGCTGTGATGCGGACGTTGTATCGGTCTGTCGTGGTGAAGAAGGAGCTGAGCCAAAGGGCGAAGCTCTCAATTTACCGGTCGATCTACGTCCCAACCCTCACCTATGGTCACGAGCTATGGGTCGTGACCGAAAGAACGAGATCCCGGATACAAGCGGCTGAAATGAGTTTTCTCCGCAGGGTGTCCGGGCTCTCCCTTAGAGATAAGGTGAGAAGCTCAGTCATCCGGGAGGGGCTCAGAGTCGAGCCGCTTCTCCTCCACATCGAGAGGAGCCAGATGAGGTGGCTTGGGCATCTGATTCGGATGCCCCCTGAGCGCCTCCCCGGTGAGGTGTTCCGGTCATGTCCCACCGGGAGGAGACCCCGAGGAAGACCCAGGACACGCTGGAGAGACTATGTCACCCAGCTTGCCTGGGAACGACTTGGGATCCACCGGGGAGAGCTGGAAGAAGTAGCTATGGAGAGGGAAGTCTGGGCTTCCCTGCTAAAGCTGTTGCCCCCGCGACCCGATAAGCGGTAGATGATGGATGGATGGATGGATGGATGGATGGATGGATGGATGGATGGATGGATGGATACACAACTCATTCCTATGAAGATACATTCAAAATCAAAAAACGTGCTCAGCTCGGCCTGAAAACGCATTTAAAGCAATAAAAATTCTAATTGAGTGTAACGCCTAAACCAAATGACTTAAGCACACACTTCAACATGTATTTAGTTCAGGTTGACCTCCTGAAGCCTAAATGAGCATTAATTTGACCACACAACTCATTCCTATGAATATACATTCAAAGTCAGAAAATGTGCTCAGCTCGGCCTGAAAATGCATTTAAAATAAATAAAACTCAAATTGAGTGTCACGCGTAAACCAAAGGTTTTATGCACACATTTCAACATGTATTTAGTTCAGGTTGACCTCCTGAAGCCTAAATGAAAATTAATTTGACTCCACAACTCATTCCTATGAAGATACATTCATTATCAAAAAACGTGCTCAGCTCAGCCTGAAAATGCATTTAAAGCAATAAAAATTCTAATTGAGTGTAACGCCTAAACCAAAGGACTTATTCACACACTTCAACATGTATTTTGTTCAGGATGACCCCCTGAAGCCTAAATGAGCAATAATTTGACCACAGAACTCATTCCTATGAAGATACATTCAAACTATGAAAACGTGCTCAGCTCGGCCTGAAAATGCATTTAAAGCAATAAAAACTCAAGTTGAGTGTCACGCCTAAGCCAAAGGACTTATGCACACATTTCAACATGAATTTAGTTCAGGATGTCTTCCTGAAGCCTAACTCACCTTTAATTTGATCACACAACTCAGTCCCATGAAGATACATTCCAAGTCAAAAAACGTGCTCAGCTCGGCCTGAAAATGCATTTAAAATAAATAAAACTCAAATTGAGTGTCACGGCTAAACCAAAACATTATGTAAACATTTCAACATGTATTTTGTTCAGGATGACCACCTGAAGCCTAAATGACCATTAATTTGATCAGACAACTCATGCACACACTTCAACATGTATTAAGTTCAGGTTGACCTCCTGAAGCCTAAATGACCATTAATTTGATCACACAACTCATTCTATGAAGATATGTTCAAACTCAGAAAACGCGCTAAGCTCGGCCTGAAAATGCATTTAAAGCAATAAAAGTCAAATTGAGTGTCACGCCTAAACCAAAACATTATGTAAACATTTCAACATGTATTTAGTTCAGGTTGACCTCCTGAAGCCTAAATGAGCATTAATTTGACCTAAGATCTCATTCCTATGAAGATACATTCAAAGTCACAAAATGTGCTCAGCTCGACCCGAAAATGCATTCAAAGCAATAAAACTCAAATTGAGCGCCACGCCTAAACCAAAGGACTTATGCACACATTTCAACATGTATTTAGGTCAGGTTGATGTCCTGAAGCCTAAATGAGCATTAATTTCACCACACAACTCATTCCTATGAAGATACATTCAAACTCAGAAAACGTGCTCAACTCGGCCTGAAAATGCATTTAAAGCAATGAAAAGTCAAATCGAGCGTCACACCTAAACCAAAGGACTTATGCACACATTTCAACATTAATTTAGTTCAGGATGACCTCCTGAAGCCTAAATGAGCATTAATTTGAACACACAACTCATTCCTATGAAGATACATTCAAAGTCAGAAAACGTGCTCAACTCGGCCTGAAAATGCATTTAAAACAATAAAAACTCAAATTGAGTGTCACGCCTCAACCGTAGGACTTATGCACACATTTCAACATGTATTTAGTTCAGGAGACTTCCTCTAGCCTAAATGAGCATTAATTTGATCACACAACTCATTCCTATTAAAAAACATTCAAACTCAGAAAACGAGCTCAGCTCCGACTCAAACTGCACTTAAAGCAATAAAAACTGAAATTGAGTATAGTCATGGTACCCGCGTTGAGTTATAATTAGTTCAAGAACAAAGAGTCATGGAATAATTGGCTGAAGAGTACAGTTATACAGTCATATAAATGAAAATGGTTTCAGGCCTCGGAGACAATATCGGAATTTGGTCAGTAGAGGGCGACACAGACCATAACATGATTCAAGACATCTTTTGAAAACCTTCTCAGCTCGGCCTGAAAATGAGTGTCACGCCTAAACCAAAGGACATATGCACACATTTCAACATTTATTTAGTTCAGGATGACCTCCTGAAGCCTAAATGACCATTAATTTGTCTATACAACTCATTCCTATGAAGATACATTCAAAGTCAGTAAACGTACTCAGCTCGGCCAGAAAATGCATTTAAAGCAATAAAAACTAAAATTGAGTGTCACACCTAAACCAAAGGACTTGTGCACACATTTCAACATGAATTTAGTTCAGGATGATCTCCTGAAGCCTAAATGAGCATTAATTTGACTACACAACTCATTCCTATGTAGATAAATACAAACTCAGAAAACACGCTCAGTGCGGCCTGAAAATGCATTTAAAGCAATAAAAAACTCAAATTGAGTGTCACGAATAAACCAAAGGACTTATGCACACATTTCAACATGTATTTAGTTCAGGTTGACCTCCTGACGCCTAAATGACTATTAATTTGACTACACGACTCATTCCTACAAAGATACAGTCAAAGTCAGAAAACGTGCTCAGCTCGGCCTGAAAATGCATTTAAAGCAATAAAAACTCAAATTGAGTGTCACGCCTAAACAAAAGGACTTATGGCCACATTTCAACATGAATTAAGTTCAGGATGACCTCCTGAAGGCTAAATGAGCATTAATTTGACCACACAACTCATTCCTATGAAGATACATTAAAAGTCAGAAAACGTGGTCAACTCGGCCTGAAAATGCATTTAAAGCAATAAAAACTCAAATTGAGTGTCACGCCTCAACCAAAGGACTTATGCGCACCCATCAACATGAATTTAGTTCAGGATGACCTCCTGAAGCCTAAATGAGCATTAATTTGATCACACAACTCATTCCTATTAAAAAACATTCAAACTCAGAAAACGAGCTCAGCTCAGACTGAAACTGCACTTAAAGCAATAAAAACTGAAATTGAGTATAGTCATGTTACCCGCGTTGAGTTATAATTAGTTCAAGAACAAAGAGTCATGGAATAATTGGCTGAAGAGTACAGTTATACAGTCATATAAATGAAAATAGTTTCAGGCCTCGGAGACAATATCGGATATTGGTCAGTAGAGGGCGACACAGACCATAACATGAATCAGGACATCTTTTGAAAACCTTCTCAGCTCGGCCTGAAAATGCATTTAAAGCAATAAATACTCAAAATGAGTGTCACGCCTAAACCAAAGGACTTATGCACACATTTCAACATTTATTTAGTTCAGGATGACTAATTTGACTATACAACTCATTCCCATAAAGATACATTCAAGCTCAGAAAACGTGCACAACTCGGCCTGAAAATGCATTTAAAGCAATAAAACTCAAATTGAGTGTCACGCCTAAACCAAAGGACTTATGCACACATTTCAACATGTATTTAGTTTGCAGATGAAATTGAAAAATCCCGTCATTCATTCTCGGCAATAGCGCTTGTGTCCGCCAGAGGGCGGTGTAGTAGGCAAAAGGCCATTAATTTTAACGGGCGTCGGAGAGCGGGCCGGCTCGGCGGCCCGGCAGCAGATTGAGAGATTAAAAAAAAAGACGGCCCGGCTTTTTTTTTAAGCGTCAAAATGACCTTACTAGTGAACTAGTGAGCGTTTTGTGGCTTACATGTTCACGAGTAAGCGTCAAAATGATCTTACTAGTGAACTAGTGGGCGTTTTGCGGCTTACATGTTCACTAGTAAGCGTCAAAATGACCTTACTAGTGAACTAGTGAGCGTTTTGTGGCTTACATGTTCACTAGTAAGCGTAAAAATGACCTTACTAGTGAACTAGTGAGCGTTTTGTGGCTTACATGTTCACTAGTAAGCGTCAAAATGATCTTACTAGTGAACTAGTGGGCGTTTTGTGGCTTACATGTTCACTAGTAAGCCTCAAAATGATCTTACTAGTGAACTAGTAGGCGATTTGTGGCTTACATGTCAACTAGTAAGCCTCAAAATGAACTTACTAGTGAACTAGTAGGCGATTTGTGGCTTACATGTCAACTAGTAAGCCTCAAAATGAACTTACTAGTGAACTAGCGGGCACATTTATGGCCTTACATGTTCACTAGTAAGCGTCAAAATGATCTTACTAGTGAACTAGTGGGCGTTTTGCGGCTTACATGTCAACTAGTAAGCCTCAAAATGACCTTACTAGTGAACTAGTGGGCGTTTTGCGGCTTACATGTCAATGAGTAAGCCTCAAAATGATCTTACTAGTGAACTAGTGAGCGTTTTGTGGCTTACATGTTCACGAGTAAGCGTCAAAATGATCTTACTAGTGAACTAGTGGGCGTTTTGCGGCTTACATGTTCACTAGTAAGCGTCAAAATGAGCTTACTAGTGAACTAGTGAGCGTTTTGTGGCTTACATGTTCACTAGTAAGCGTAAAAATGACCTTAATAGTGAACTAGTGAGCGTTTTGTGGCTTACATGTTCACTAGTAAGCGTCAAAATGATCTTACTAGTGAACTAGTGGGCGTTTTGTGGCTTACATGTTCACTAGTAAGCCTCAAAATGATCTTACTAGTGAACTAGTAGGCGATTTGTGGCTTACATGTCAACTAGTAAGCCTCAAAATGAACTTACTAGTGAACTAGTAGGCGATTTGTGGCTTACATGTCAACTAGTAAGCCTCAAAATGAACTTACTAGTGAACTAGCGGGCACATTTATGGCCTTACATGTTCACTAGTAAGCGTCAAAATGATCTTACTAGTGAACTAGTGGGCGTTTTGCGGCTTACATGTCAACTAGTAAGCCTCAAAATGACCTTACTAGTGAACTAGTGGGCGTTTTGCGGCTTACATGTCAATGAGTAAGCCTCAAAATGATCTTACGAGTGAACTAGTGGGCGTTTATCGGCTTACATGACAACTAGTAAGCCTCAAAATTACCTTACTAGTGAACCAGTGAGCGTTTTGTGGCTTACATGTTCACTAGTAAGCGTCAAAATGACCTTACTAGTGAACTAGTGGGCAATATGGAATAAATACTCAAAGGGCTTGCCTGGCAAGCCCTTTGAGTATTTATTCATCCGTGATGGTATTGTAGACCAATGAGAGCACGTCCGACAGACACGTGGACTTCGGGCAGCCAATCATGATGCATTTCGAGCCAAGCCCCAACAAAAACGGAGGAGAAAACTTTCAGACGCTTTGAAAGCTTTTGGGGTACATATTACTCTTGTTGTTACACAAAATTTTGTTTTACGATTATTTTAGGCGGTAACGTTATGGTGTAAATGTCAAATACGTGGTCAATTTATCAAGATGAAGCCTGCTTAAAAATTTGCTCCAACGATTTCGGAGATGTGTCTGACTTTGACAGCAATGGCGGCAGTTCAACGCTGACAGTCGCAGTCGGGTACAGATTTATTTCGGCAGGACTTTCCAAAATCTGCCGTTTGCTCTGACAGTTCTCTGTCTGACAGTCACATTTTGTCTTATTACTCACAAGCTAATTGACATTTAAAAAAGAGTTAAAGTTAATGTTTGGAACACGATTTTGCTCTTACTGTTTGCTGCCTTAGTTCGTTTGAATTATTCGCTTCCTGCATTACATGAAGTACATTTTTTAATATTCACAAGACTGTAACTGTGCATTATAAATAATGTCACATTTGCACTATGTTTTACTGGATCTACAACTAAACTAGGTCCTCGTTTCTGGGAGAGTCCACAGCACCTCCTGTATCACAACCATTCTGCCGGCACACCTTCAGCAGCACGATGTTTCTAACGGGAGCTGGAGGGTGATCAGCTTCATTGAAGAACAGGAGGAGGAGATGCACAACGTTTGTCATTTGTGATATGTTTTTAGACTTTTCTCCTAATTAAAAAAACTGTATGTTTTGTTAATTTCTTGATATAGTTCTTGTATTTAAATATTTTAACAATCAAATATTTTTCAACTGTGTTTTAGATATGAATTGTATGAAATAAATCAGTGAAGCCCCATTCAAATTCTACTCCATCTAATCTGCTCGATCACACTGCTGTCAACCTGCTGTAAATAATGCCTCCATTCATGATTGTAGAAAACCCAGAACGGTAAACCTGTGATTATTTTATTTTAAAATATAAGAAGCCTATGTTTTGCAATTGTGCTCATTTTCATTGTATTGCACGACAAATATAATAGATGAGCCGGTTTGGGGACATCATCAACCAAGCTGCTGCTCCAATTGCAATGCGAAATATTGTCCTGCTCTCCTAAATTCGCATCTACACCACAAATTTCTGTATACTGTAGTTATTACGCAAATGGCGGTAAATAATTGTGAAAGCTCAGAATCAGGTTTTAAAGGGTTAATTCTTTGCTGGGTGGAGCTCTTATCATGGAGCCAATAGGAGGTGTCCTCGGGTGGTGTCCGTCCCTCATTCAGCTCGGGTCCTCCAACAGAGGCCAGGAAGCCCGAGGTCCCCGCGCAGTACCCCCGCCGCTCCCAGCACCGCACACCTCCGGACCGAGATGTCCGACGCTGCTCCCGGGATCCGTCGCAACCACCCATCCAGTAAGGGGGTCACTGCCCCGAGCGCCCCGACCACCACAGGCACGACCGCCACCCCCACCCCCCAGGCCCTCCCCAGCCCCTCCCCGAGCCCCTGGTACCCCCCGAGCCCCCCATGCTCCCCCCTCCCGATGCCTCCACCACCTGGGACCGCCACATCCACCACAACGGCCCTACTCCGCCCCCCATCCACGACCACGACATCTGGTTGACTCGCCACCACCATCCCGCCAGTCTGGATCCGGAAGTCCCACAGGATCCCCGCTCCGCCACCCTCCACCACCCTCGTAGGTGCCCCCCACTCCGACCCCGGGGCCCCCAGTCCACACTCCGCACAGATGCCTCGGCAGACCACGCCAGCCACCTGGCCATGGCGCTCCACGCAGGCCCCCCCTGCCAGCATCTCACACCCCGCAGCCACGTGCCGGATCGTCGAAGGGCGCCTCCCCGCACAACCCACACCCCGGGTCCTGTCCGGCGCGGCACATCCGGGCCTCGACGGCTCCGGCGCCCAAGGCCCGCTCCTGAGCAGCCAGGATGAGCGCCCCTGCGCTGTCCCCCAGGCAAGCCCCCTCCAGCCACCGATAGGACTTCTTGAGATCAGCCACCTCAGCCATGGTCCGGTGGCACATCCCGCGTAGGGGCCCGCCCCCCCACGATGGTCCCCCCCCCCAGCGCCCGTCCCTCCGCTCCCCACTGTCCGAGACACTCTCCAAGCACGTCACCCGCCGGAGCCCCCGGCCCCCGATGCATTCATGGAGCCCGGATGTCCCATCCCAGAAAGCGGCGCCGACACCCACCAGTCCCCGGCCTCCCTCCCCTCGGCCCGCGCACACAGTCTCTCTCTCTATATATATATATATAGCTGGATAGCTCAGTTGGTAAGGTTTGGCGTACGGGAGACGCTGGTTCGCTTGGGTCCCGCTTGGGGCAAAAAATGAGCACATAACACCATCCAGTGTGGGTCCTTGGGCAAGAGACTTCACGCTAATGCGTACCTCATACAATGATGAGAGACAATAAAATGAATGACATGCCAGCTCAGAAGTCGCCCGGCCAAACAAGGTCTGCGTCAGGTGCTGGGGAACCAGAGCACCTTGATGAAAAATGGAGCGGAGATGGGCAAGATGCAATAACATGGCTCTGTTGGAATGCTACTACTCAAGCAAGCCTAGTCAGAGAGGTTACATGCAGAGAATCTGGGCTAAATGGTTACTTCAAAACCCACAGTCACGGGTGACCACGAAACAACTAGTAACTCAGTGTTCCAACATCCACAAACGGCAACTGCTGTCACAACTTGAGATTGATGAGGTACAACGCAGGTTCCATGGTGAGGGGCCCCAGGCTGCCAGATCAGAGGAGGAGTTCATACCAGAGTGAATGCAGATGATGAGATTGGGAGTGCTGTGAATGAATGAAATGCTGAGCGAGGCAGCAACTGACCTGAAAGCTAAGATCATGGCAAGAATGAAAGCTGGGAAACCTAGAAACCGATTACAACGGCTATGTGAAGTACCACCTGAAAGTCTCATGGAAAGTGTGAATGCAGCTCTGAGGGCGAACCCGACCGTAACAATCACGGAAATGAACTGATATGCGCTTCAGCATCAGTGATCCTTGAGATGCTTGGCTATAAGAGCAACCATGGAAGCCATGAGATACATTACCGACCATGGAAAAGACGGTTGGAGGCTAAGATCAAGGCGGCTCAGAAAGATGTGAGTCCATTGACGGAGGCCCAGAGAGGTGTGATGAAAAGGCCGATACCTGAGAGGTACATCCAGATGACCATACCTGAAGCACTCGAAACTGCCAAACAAAGGCTCCACAATGGCTGGTCTCCCTGAGAGAGGAGCACAGACACCTCCCTGAACAGAATCCAGTTACCATAACAGTGGCAGACATACAGGAAAGAGTCTCAGATATGAAGAAATGGACAGCACCAGGCCCGGACATGATCCACACCTACTGGCTAAAGAAACTCACAGCACTCCATGAGCGTCGAGCAGCATAAACGAACCAGCTGCTGAGGGATGGCTAACCGAAGGGCGAACGATACTGATCATGAAGGATCCCTCAAAGGGTGCAGTCGCATCCAACTATCGGCCATTAACCTGTCTCTCCACAACATGGAAGCTCATGCTGCGGCTAAGATAAGTGCACACATGGATCAATACATGAGCGAAGCACGGAAGGGCATTGGTAGAGATACCGGGGGAGCCAAACATCAGCTCCTGGTTGACAGAACAGTCGCACAAGACTGCAGGTCCCGATGTACCAACCTGTGCACAGGCTGGATTGATTACAAGAAAGCCTATGACTCGATGCCACATACATGGATCACTGAATGCTTGGATATGTATAAGTTGAACAGGACCCTAAGAGCTTTCGTTGCGAACTTGATGAGGATGTGGAAAACCACACTTGAAGCCAATGGCAAGCCACTTACCCAAGTGTCCATCAAATGTGGCATATACCAAGGTGATGCACTCTCCCCACTGCTGTTCTGCGTAGGACTGAACCCCCTAAGCCAAGTAATCACCAAGACAGGCCATGGATACCGCCTCAGAAATGGAGCTACGATCAGTCACCTCCTCTACAAGGATGACATGTAGCTGTTTGCTAAGAGCGAAAGGGACATAGACTCCCTGATCCACACAATCAGGATCTACAGCAGCGACATCGGGATGTCATTCGGGCTGGAGAAATGTATTCGGATGGTGACTAAGAGAGGAAGGGTAGTCCGCACTGAAGGGGTCTCACTCCCTGAAGGAACAATAGCAGACATTGAGGACAGCTACAAGTACCTCGGTATACCACAAGCCAATGGCAACCTCAAACTGGCAACAAGGAAAGCGGCTACGGCCAAATACCTCCAGCGAGTGAGGCAAGTCCTAAGAAGCCAGCTCAATGGCAAGAATAAGACCCGGGCAATAAACAGCTATGCCCTTTCCAGTGATCAGATACCCTGCAGGAAAAATAAGGTGGCCAAGGGAAGAGATTCAGACCACGGATGTTAAGACCCGAAAGCTCGTTACCATGCATGGAGGGTTCCATCCCAAATCCAGCACCCTGAGACTGTACACAAGCCATCCAAGCCACAAACATCAGCTCCACAAATACATCAAGGAGAAGGCACCAACGGATGATGTACTCAGAGAATGTCTCAGACAATGGGGAACAGAAGATGAGGTGCTGGAAGAGGGACCATCATGGGAGGACAAGCCCCTACACGGGATGTACCACCGGACAATAACTGCCGCGGCCAATCTCAAGAAGTCCTATCAGAGTTCTAGATAGGGCTGGCCTGAAGGACAGCACAGAGGCACTCATCCTGGCTGCTCAGGAGCAGGCCCTGAGCACCAGAGCCATCGAGGCCTAGATATACCACACTAGCCAAGACCCAAAGTGTAGGTTGTGCAAAGAGGCACCTGAGACGATCTAACACATAACTGCAGGGTGTAAGGTGCTGGCAGGGAAAGCCTATATGGAACGCCATAACCAGGTGGCTGGCATAGTCTACCGAAACATCTGTGCGGAGTATGGACTGGACACCCCAAGGTCAAAATGGTAAACACCTCCGAAGGTGGTGGAGAATGACAGAGCGAAGATCCTGTGGGACTTCCAGATCCAGACTGACAAGATGGTAATGGCGAACCAACCAGATATCCTGATCATAGATAAAGGGCAGAGGAAAGCCGTTGTAGTGGATGTAGCGGTCCCAAGTGATGGAAACATCAGAAAGAAGGAACACGAGAAACTCGAGAAATCCCAAGGGCTCAGAGAGGAGCTGGAGAGAGCCTGGAAGGTAAAGGTGACAGTCGTGCCTGTGGTGGTCGGAGCACTCGGGGCAGTGACCCCCAAACTAGATGATGAGTGGTTGCAACAGATCCCGGGAACAACATCGGACATCTCAGTCCAGAAATGTGCAGTGCTGGGAACAGCAAGGATACTGCGCAGAACCCTAAGCTTCCTGGCCTCTGGTAGAGGACCCCAGCTGAATGAGGGATGGACACCACCTGAGAGGTGAGACGAGGATTTTTTTTTTATAGATATACAGTGGATATATAGATGTACATTTTTCCCTGCAAGAAAAATTGAAAAGCCATTTAAAAAGTCCTTATTGTATTTAGGAGACAGACACAGCACTCCATTAACTTCTATAAATCATGCCACTTCCTTTACACAATGTCATCTTACTCTGAGTATTGCACGGAGGCATCTCTTCATTTAGTTTAACAAGTTAAGCAGCACTTGTGATCGGCCCAAGTTACGGCTGCGCAATGTGAAAGCAATTTCTGATTCCGGTGGACTGTGACAGAACCAGAAATTTTGTCCTCACAGAAACTGTGATGTACTGTTCGGTCAATAGCAAGTACAAAATGTTAGGCCCCTGATTTGGGTAAAAACAAGTGAGATTTTCTGCATAATTCATATTCCACAAAGGTAAAATTAATCTGAATACCATGTTTAGACCAGTGCATGTGCGTAGAATGTATGATTGTAAAGGCATTGAAAATAAAAAAAGACTTCCCCTTTAAATATTCCTGCTGCATAATATATCTCCTTTCCTTTCGTAAAGGATGGTCAGAACCTTTCCTAAGCATTATTAAAATTTAGACGATCTTTGCGCCAGGTGCTACCGGCTCATCTCACTCGGTTAGGATAGGAAAGGAAAGTTCCTATGCCAAAATGATAATCCAAAAAGGGCCCCTGTTGGTGGATAATCAGGCCATGGGAGGTGTGAGTAAATTGTGAGGGGGTGTTGGCTGGAGCTAGAAATAATTTTGGTTTCTTGCCCCTGCAGTAGGTTCATTAAAAGAGCAACCAGTCTTTTCACCACCATGGTCGGATCTTACTCTGGAGGGTAACCCATACAGGCAGGTGGCTTGGACAAAATATTTCAACACTGTCAAAGCTGTGTTGTCTGTGCTCCAGTTGAAGGTACGTTATTAGCCTGGAATTCCCATCAATGCCAGCATGTGTCACAAACCCCCACCTGTAAAACAAACATGAAAAGAATAATGATTAAATACAAGAAAACAATCAAGTTTCATATCTTGTTTGAAATATCATCTCGGTAGAGAAGGTATTGCTGTGCACTTAAGACTACATGGAGGCAATTTGGAGTTTGTGTAACTTGGATATACAAATGATAAAATTCAATTTAATCTGTGCTGTCCATACAATATGGCTTTCTAATGCTCCCACGAGTACAAATATAAGATGATCCCTTATTACCGAATGAGACGCATAGGCCCATCTATGTGCCATAAACTATTGGGGAATGGCACATAGTATGTTTTTCTAGCCACAGTCTGGCTCCATCTCTGGGCTGCAGCAGCTGGCTCAATACGGTTGAGGATTTCTCGAACTCTTTTTCTTTGTACTACAATACCAACAGCACGCAGGTATGCCCTCATCATCTGCAACAGGTTCATAAAACAACACAATAAAGAAAGTACACTTTCACAATGAATATAATGATATATACATGAAGGGACAAGAGTATGTAGCAGAACACTTGCTTCCGAGCCTGATCTGGGAAATTGGCTGTGCAATCTTCTGACATGCTCTTCCAGGTCAACATCATGAATGGGAGTAAATCTATTTCTGGCTGAAATCTGAAAAAATTTGATCCCTTGTAATGTCAAGTGCTGGTCTTCCTCGTCTACCTAAAGTATGGAAATAAAAGGATTAAGGAATTCAAGCAAATGAATCACTACGTGTTTTTTATACACAGTACTGTATACAGTACAGGCATATAGACACAGATGTACATAAAAGTATATGCAGCTTCAAAAGCGCGAGCAGCTATTTTCTCTAACCATTTTACTCAAGAAAAAAATAATTCAAACTTATAATTGAATAACTAAAAGATCACTAGTTATTGCTTATAAGTGTATAGCCATCGCGTTACTTAATAGTCTACCGATTTGCAGGAAAACCACTGGTCTAAAACGACGTTTGACAGGGTGGTAGAAGGTAAGTCACAGCAAGTCGTCAGTAAAACCCGTGTGTAGTTCGAATAAAAACACATACAAAAAAGCAATGACAAAAAAATGGTAGCCATTTTACCTGTGTGCAAACGATGTGCCACACGGGAACAAACACATCCACCATTAGGAGCGGGTCCCGCAATGATGACAGATCGGAGATCTATTAGACTTTGAATCAAATTTTGAATAGTATCAGCGCTAAACTGGTCACTAACTCTTCTTAAATTAGCAATTGAAATGTTTATCGCGCGTGCTTCACTTTCACCGGCAGACCCTTGACGACAGGCACTCTCTATTGCCCTGCACCTTCGACGAATACGTCTCAGGACGCTGTCCGCCATTGTTGTTTTAAAAAACTAAGTGGGCACAGAATTTCCAAAATCATGAGCCCTGACTGGTGGGATGATACTATTTTGAAACGTACAGCCAATAGGATACCGTTACATGTTTTCGTAATCATCCTTATTTGCATTTAATGCAAGTACAGTGTAATGTCACTAGCACTACAAGTGGGCACATTTATGGCCTTACATGTTCACTAGTAAGCGTCAAAATCATCTTACCAGTGAACTAGTGGGCACATTTATGGCCTTACATGTTCACTAGTAAGCGTCAAAATGACCTTATTAGTGAACTAGTGGGTGTTTTGCGGCTTACATGTCAACTAGTAAGCCTCAAAATGATCTTACTAGTGGGCGTTTTGTGGCTTACATGTTCACTAGTAAGCGTCAAAATGATCTTACTAGTGAACTAGTTGGCGTTTTGTGGCTTACATGTTCACTAGTAAGCCTCAAAATGATCTTACTAGTGAACTAGTAGGCGATTTGTGGCTTACATGTTCACTAGTAAGCCTCAAAATGAACTTACTAGTGAACTAGCGGGCACATTTATGGCCTTACATGTTCACTAGTAAGCGTCAAAATGACCTTATTAGTGAACTAGTGGGTGTTTTGCGGCTTACATGTCAACTAGTAAGCCTCAAAATGATCTTACTAGTGAACTAGTGGGCACATTTATGGCCTTAAATGTTCACTAGTAAGCGTCAAAATGATCTTACTAGTGAACTAGTGGGCGTTTTGCGGCTTACATGTCAACTAGTAAGCCTCAAAATGATCTTACTAGTGAACTAGTGGGCGTTTTGCGGCTTACATGTCAACGAGTAAGCCTCAAAATGATCTTACGAGTGAACTAGTGGGCGTTTATCGGCTTACATGTCAACTAGTAAGCCTCAAAATCACCTTACTAGTGAACCAGTGAGCGTTTTGTGGCTTACATGTTCACTAGTAAGCGTCAAAATGACCTTACTAGTGAACTAGTGAGCGTTTTGTGGCTTACATGTTCACTAGTAAGCATCAAAATGACCTTACTAATGAACTAGTGAGCGTTTTGTGGCTGACATGTTCATAAATAAGCGTCAAAATGATCTTACTAGGGAACTAGTGGGCGTTTTGTGGCTTACATGTTCACTAGTAAGCGTCAAAATTACCTTACTAGTGAACCAGTGAGCGTTTTGTGGCTCACATGTTCACTAGTAAGCGTCAAAATGACCTTACTAGTGAACTAGTGAGCGTTTTGTGGCTTACATTTCCACTAGTAAGCGTCAAAATGATCTTACTAGGGAACTAGTGGGCGTTTTGTGGCTTACATGTTCACTAGTAAGCGTCAAAATTACCTTACTAGTGAACCAGTGAGCGTTTTGTGGCTTACATGTTCACTAGTAAGCGTCAAAATGACCTTACTAGTGAACTAGTGAGCGTTTTGTGGCTTACATGTTCACTAGTAAGCGTCAAAATGATCTTACTAGGGAACTAGTGGGCGTTTTGTGGCTTACATGTTCACTAGTAAGCGTCAAAATTACCTTACTAGTGAACCAGTGAGCGTTTTGTGGCTTACATGTTCACTAGTAAGCATCAAAATGACCTTACTAGTGAACTAGTGAGTGTTTTGTGGCTTACATGTTCACTAGTAAGCGTCAAAATTATCTTACTAGTGAACTAGTGGGCGTTTTGTGGCTTACATGTTCACTAGAAGCCTCAAAATTATCTTACTAGTGAACTAGCGGGCGTTTTGTGGCTTACATGTCAACTAGTAAGCCTCAAAATGATCTTACTAGTGAACTAGTGGGCACATTTATGGCCTTACATGTTCACTAGTAAGCGTCAAAATGACCTTACTAGTGAACTATTGGGCAATATGGAATAAATACTCAAAGGGCTTGCCAGGCACGCCCATTGAGTTTTAAAGGGTTCTAAGGGCTTGCCTGGCAAGCCCTTTGAGTATTTATTCAACCGTGATGGTATTGTAGACCAATGAGAGCACGTCCGACAGACACGTGGACTTCGGGCAGCCAATCATGATGCATTTCGAGCCAAGCCCCAACAAAAACGGAGGAGAAAACTTTCAGACGCTTTGAAAGCTTTTGGGGTACATATTACTCTTGTTGTTACACAAAATTTTGTTTTACGATTATTTTAGGCGGTAACGTTATGGTGTAAATGTCAAATACGTGGTCAATTTATCAAGATGAAGCCTGCTTAAAAATTTGCTCCAACGATTTCGGAGATGTGTCTGACTTTGACAGCAATGGCGGCAGTTCAACGCTGACAGTCGCAGTCGGGTGCAGATTTATTTCGGCAGGACTTTCCAAAATCTGCCGTTTGCTCTGACAGTTCTCTGTCTGACAGTCACATTTTGTCTTATTACTCACAAGCTAATTGACATTTAAAAAGAGTTAAAGTTAATGTTTGGAACACGATTTTGCTCTTACTGTTTGCTGCCTTAGTTCGTTTGAATTATTCGCTTCCTGCATTACATGAAGTACATTTTTTAATATTCACAAGACTGTAACTGTGCATTATAAATAATGTCACATTTGCACTATGTTTTACTGGATCTACAACTAAACTAGGTCCTCGTTTCTGGGAGAGTCCACAGCACCTCCTGTATCACAACCATTCTGCCGGCACAAATTCAGCAGCACGATGTTTCTAACGGGAGCTGGAGGGTGATCAGCTTCATTGAAGAACAGGAGGAGGAGAGGCACAACGTTTGTCATTTGTGATATGTTTTTAGACTTTTCTCGTAATTAAAAAAACTGTATGTTTTGTTAATTTTTTGATATAGTTCTTGTATTTAAATATTTTAACAATCAAATATTTTTCAACTGTTTTTTAGATATGAATTGTATGAAATAAATCAGTGAAGCCCCATTCAAATTCTACTCCATCTAATCTGCTCGATCACACTGCTGTCAACCTGCTGTAAATAATGCCTCCATTCATGATTGTAGAAACCCCAGAACGGTAAACATGTGATTATTTTATTTTAAAATATAAGAAGCCTATGTTTTGCAATTGTGCTCATTTTCATTGTATTGCACGACAAATATAATAGATGAGCCGGTTTGGGGACATCATCAACCAAGCTGCTGCTCCAATTGCAATGCGATATATTGTCCTGCTCTCCTAAATTCGCATATACACCACAAATTTCTGTATACTGTAGATATTACGCAAATGGCGGTAAATAATTGTGAAAGCTCAGAATCAGGTTTTAAAGGGTTAATTCTTTGCTGGGTGGAGCTCTTATCATGGAGCCAATAGGAGGTGTCCTCGGGTGGTGCCCGTCCCTCATTCAGCTCGGGTCCTCCACCAGAGGCCAGGAAGCCCGAGGGCCCCGCGCAGTACCCCCGCCGCTCCCAGCACCGCACACCTCCGGACCGAGATGTCCGACGCTGCTCCCGGGATCCGTCGGAAACCACCCATCCAGTCCGGGGGTCACTGCCCCGAGCGCCCCGACCACCACAGGCACGACCGCCACCCCCACCCCCCAGGCCCTCCCCAGCCCCTCCCCG
Organism: Hippocampus zosterae; assembly: GCF_025434085.1. Taxonomy (NCBI): domain Eukaryota; kingdom Metazoa; phylum Chordata; class Actinopteri; order Syngnathiformes; family Syngnathidae; genus Hippocampus; species Hippocampus zosterae. Next base: position 100,050 of record NW_026262960.1, read on the forward strand.
AGCCCCTGGTACCCCCCGAGCCCCCCATGCTCCCCCCTTCCGATGCCTCCACCACCTGGGACCGCCACATCCACCGCAACGGCCCTCCTCTGCCCCCCATCCACGACCACGACATCTGGTTGACTCGCCACCATCATCCCGCCAGTCTGGATCCGGAAGTCCCACAGGATCCCCGCTCCGCCACCCTCCACCACCATTCGTAGGTGCCCGCCACTCCGACCCCGGGGCCCCCAGTCCACACTCCGCACAGATGCCTCGGCAGACCACGCCAGCCACCTGGCCATGGCGCTCCACGCAGGCCCCCCCCTGCCAGCATCCCACACCCCGCAGCCACATGCCGGATCGTCCCAGGCGCCTCCCCGCACAACCCACACCCCGGGTCCTGTCCGGCGCGGCACATCCGGGCCTCGACGGCTCCGGCGCCCAAGGCCCGCTCCTGAGCAGCCAGGATGAGCGCCCCTGCGCTGTCCCCCAGGCAAGCCCCCTCCAGCCACCGATAGGACTTCTTGAGATCAGCCACCTCAGCCATGGTCCGGTGGCACATCCCGCGTAGGGGCCCGCCCCCCCACGATGTCCCCCCCCCCCCCCCCCCCCAGCGCCCGTCCCTCCGCTCCCCACTGTCCGAGACACTCTCCAAGCACGTCACCCGCCGGAGCCCCCGCCCCCCGATGCATTCATGGAGCCCGGATGTCCCATCCCAGAAAGCGGCGCCGACACCCACCAGTCCCCGGCCTCCCTCCCCTCGGCTACTACTACTACTGCTACTACTCAAGCAAGCCTAGTCAGAGAGGTTACATGCAGAGAATCTGGGCTAAATGGTTACTTCAAAACCCACAGTCACGGGTGACCACGAAACAACTAGTAACTCAGTGTTCCAACATCCACAAACGGCAACTGCTGTCACAACTTGAGATTGATGAGGTACAATGCAGGTTCCATGGTGAGGGGCCCCAGGCTGCCAGATCAGAGGAGGAGTTCATACCAGAGTGAATGCAGATGATGAGATTGGGAGTGCTGTGAATGAATGAAATGCTGAGCGAGGCAGCAACTGACCTGAAAGCTAAGATCATGGCAAGAATGAAAGCTGGGAAACCTAGAAACCGATTACAACGGCTATGTGAAGTACCACCTGAAAGTCTCATGGAAAGTGTGAATGCAGCTCTGAGGGCGAACCCTACCGTAACAATCACGGAAATGAACTGATATGCGCTTCAGCATCAGTGATCCTTGAGATGCTTGGCTATAAGAGCAACCATGGAAGCCATGAGATACATTACCGACCATGGAAAAGACGGTTGGAGGCTAAGATCAAGGCGGCTCAGAAAGATGTGAGTCCATTGACGGAGGCCCAGAGAGGTGTGATGAAAAGGCCGATACCTGAGAGGTACATCCAGATGACCATACCTGAAGCACTCGAAACTGCCAAACAAAGGCTCCAAGCCTTGTCCAGCCGCCTAAAGCGGTACACGAAAGAGAATGAGGCCAGACGAATAAACAGGCTGTTCACAACACAACCTGCGAAAGTGTACGCTCAGTGGCAGGGTCCTAAAAGGTACTGGAAAGGCATATGGGAGAAGGAGGTTGCACATAACAGCAGTGCACAATGGCTGGTCTCCCTGAGAGAGGAGCACAGACACCTCCCTGAACAGAATCCAGTTACCATAACAGTGGCAGACATACAGGAAAGAGTCTCAGATATGAAGAAATGGACAGCACCAGGCCCGGACATGGTCCACACCTACTGGCTAAAGAAACTCACAGCACTCCATGAGCGTCGAGCAGCATAAACGAACCAGATGCTGAGGGATGGGACATACCCGGGATGGCTAACCGAAGGGCGAACGATACTGATCATGAAGGATCCCTCAAAGGGTGCAGTCGCATCCAACTATCGGCCATTAACCTGTCTCTCCACAACATGGAAGCTCATGTTGCGGCTAAGATAAGTGCACACATGGATCAATACATGAGCGAAGCACGGAAGGGCATTGGTAGAGATACCAGGGGAGCCAAACATCAGTTCCTGGTTGACAGAACAGTCGCACAAGACTGCAGGTCCCGATGTACCAACCTGTGCACAGGCTGGATTGATTACAAGAAAGCCTACGACTCGATGCCACATACATGGATCACTGAATGCTTGGATATGTATAAGTTGAACAGGACCCTAAGAGCCTTCGTTGCGAACTTGATGAGGATGTGGAAAACCACACTTGAAGCCAATGGCAAGCCACTTACCCAAGTGTCCATCAAATGTGGCATATACCAAGGTGATGCACTCTCCCCACTGCTGTTCTGCATAGGACTGAACCCCCTAAGCCAAGTAATCACCAAGACAGGCCATGGATACCGCCTCAGAAATGGAGCTACGATCAGTCACCTCCTCTACAAGGATGACATGTAGCTGTTTGCTAAGAGCGAAAGGGACATAGACTCCCTGATCCACACAATCAGGATCTACAGCAGCGACATCGGGATGTCATTCGGGCTGGAGAAATGTAGTCGGATGGTGACTAAGAGAGGAAGGGTAGTCCGCACTGACGGGGTCTCACTCCCTGAAGGAACAATAGCAGACATTGAGGACAGCTACAAGTACCTCGGTATACCATAAGCCAATGGCAACCTCAAACTGGCAACAAGGAAAGCGGCTACGGCCAAATACCTCCAGCGAGTGAGGCAAGTCCTAAGAAGCCAGCTCAATGGCAAGAATAAGACCCGGGCAATAAACAGCTATGCCCTTTCCAGTGATCAGATACCCTGCAGGAAAAATAAGGTGGCCAAAGGAAGAGATTCAGACCACGGATGTTAAGACCCGAAAGCTTGATACCATGCATGGAGGGTTCCATCCCAAGTCCAGCACCCTGAGACTGTACACAAGCCGAAAGGAAGGAGGCCGGGGACTAGTGAGTGTGAGAGCCACTGTCCAGGATGAAACATCCAAGCTCCACAAATACATCAAGGAGAAGGCACCAACGGATGATGTACTCAGAGAATGTCTCAGACAATGGGGAACAGAAGATGAGGTGCTGGAAGAGGGACCATCATGGGAGGACAAGCCCCTACACGGGATGTACCACCGGACAATAACTGCCGTGGCCAATCTCAAGAAGTCCTATCAGAGTTCTAGAGAGGGCTGGCCTGAAGGACAGCACAGAGGCACTCATACTGGCTGCTCAGGAGCAGGCCCTGAGCACCAGAGCCATCGAGGCCTAGATATACCACACCAGCCAAGACCCAAGGTGTAGGTTGTGCAAAGAGGCACCTGAGACGATCTAACACATAACTGCAGGGTCTAAGGTGCTGGCAGGGAAAGCCTATATGGAACGCCATAACCAGGTGGCTGGCATAGTCTACCGAAACATCTGTGCAGAGTATGGACTGGACACCCCAAGGTCAAAATGGGAAACACCTCCGAAGGTGGTGGAGAATGACAGAGCGAAGATCCTGTGGGACTTCCAGATCCAGACTGACAAGATGGTAATGGCGAACCAACCAGATATCCTGATCATAGATAAAGGGCAGAGGAAAGCCGTTGTAGTGGATGTAGCGGTCCCAAGTGATGGAAACATCAGAAAGAAGGAACACGAGAAACTCGAGAAATCCCAAGGGCTCAGAGAGGAGCTGGAGAGAGCCTGGAAGGTAAAGGTGACAGTCGTGCCTGTGGTGGTCGGACCACTCGGGGCAGTGACCCCCAAACTAGATGATGAGTGGTTGCAACAGATCCCGGGAACAACATCGGACATCTCAGTCCAGAAATGTGGAGTGCTGGGAACAGCAAGGATACTGCGCAGAACCCTCAAGCTTCCTGGCCTCTGGTAGAGGACCCGAGCTGAATGAGGGACAGACAGCACCCGAGGGTGGGTGAGACGAGGATTTTTTTTTAAAAATATATACAGTCCCTGATTGACTATTGTGTTCTTGAGATACAGCACAAACATTGCTGATTACTTCAGCGTTCATGCTTTCCCTATGGAATGCAATGTTAACGGAGTGGTGGCTTGCTGACATGGTGATGCACTGCAGTTCCAAAACAACAATGGCGGAGCCACCCGGGTTTGCAACAGAAAAAAAAAACACAAGCAGCCAACACCTGCCCAAAAAGATGTTTGTGAGAAATATAACAAGTCACCGATGCAAAAGCACAGAGACTATGTTTATATGCAGACGTACTATATGCTCATGCATACTTGACATTTTCAATGGTCAATTTCAACACCAGGTTGGGCATATTTTTTTTACAAAGAAAACACCTTTATTTCAGCCTTGTACTGTGTTATGGCTGCTTCATCATCGCCGTCGTGAGTCGTTATGAGTACAAATATTTTTATTTGTTGATATGTCTCTCTTAATAGACTGTATGATACATTTTAACTGTGTTTGATCATTTAAAAAATGTGTTAAAACACCGTAAAAACATTTTTTTAAATGTTCTGGAAATGATTTTTTAACTTGCCTAAGGTGTGTAATTGAAGGAAACACAACTGTAACATTCGTTCACCTATTCTCTATATTGCTCATGAGAGTCACAGGTGACCTGGATCCTATCACAGCTCAATCCCGATTAGGCATGATAAACCCTGGACTGGCCGCGTCTCTATTGCAGGGCACTTATCGACAAACATCCATTCACACCTAAGGATTTGTTTTTAGTTTTCAATTAACCCAAAAAGTGTGGTTTTGGAATGCAGGAGGAAGCCAGAGTACTGGCATAAAATCCCGAAAAGCATGGAGAGGGCATGCAAACTTCTGGAGGCCCAAGCTTGGATTCTAACAACCAACCTCAGGACTGTTAAGTGACCACACCATATTATATATAATTTTACTTTGACCTTAATGAGTAACTTTTTTATTCAGTTCACATACTGTAAATACTTTTTAAAAAATGTATAATTTTCAAAGGCATTAAAAAGTTACTCAAGTTTTTTATTTATTTATTTATTTATTTTTTAGGTTACCTCTATCCGCTGTTGCAGCATGATCTAATGGGCCAGTGGTCCTCAACTAGAAATGCTGAAGGTCCACTTTTGTTTTTTTTAATAAGACCAAGGTCCGATTTCATGCACGGGAATCATGGGTAGCAGGGCTATATGCCCATTTAGTATGGTAAAGCCAAGCTTATACAAAACAACACTCCTCACAACCAATCAATAATGGGGTGCATGAAAATAACCCCGGGTAGACGGGAGCAGAACTGCACACAATGGAAACCTCCCGCGATTCGTTTTGTCTAATTGTCTATGTGCGGCTCTCCTGGGCTGAAGCTGTGAGCACACTGTGGCGTCGCGCATGCGTCTGTTTCCGGACACAATCCTCAATTTTGAATCGCCGTGTTAGCGTTAGCTTGTGGCGCAATGTAAACACCGACTAGTAAAAAGGAGGTGAACTCACGTAGCGAGTAGAATGGCTTGCAGTTTGTTGGAAAATCCTGCGCACTATGCGGGTGTAGGGCCGTCTCGTTTTTGCTCCCCGCGACGCTCGGGTTCGACGGCGGGTATCGTCCGAGGCGCGCCCTTCGGGTCGCCGCGCGCGGCGGGTCGATGGCCGCCGCTGCCCGGCTCCGACCGCGCCAGCTTGCAACGCACTGTCAGACAAGGGCTCGGAACGCCCCAGCGCGCATGCAAATTAGCCATGTGCGCGAAAGCCGCGTGCGGGATTCGAAATGTACGCACCTTGTGTTGTCGTCTGAAATGAAAAATAAAATCATTTGCCCTCCCGCCGCCCCCCTCTCTCTACTCGTCCGAGGCATTTTGAATGCGTATGTATTGGGATAGACGCGTGTTGACGGTTACGTATGGGCACACCTTAAATTCAAATGAGCCAATCAGCGTATCGTATATGCTGACGCTTAGGTATGGGCACCCTTAAATTCAAATGGGCCAATCAGCGCATCGTATATGCTGACGCTTAGGTATGGGCACACCTTAAATTCAAATGAGCCAATCAGCGCATCGTATATGCCGACGCTAATGTATGGGCACACTTTCATTTCAGAGGAGCCATCAGGCGCCGACAGGTATGGCAGCCTCAGTCACACGCTCCCTAGTATTATCCCTGTTGTTGTCATTTTCGTTTGTTTTTGGCGACCCTGAGCGGCTTACTTACACGAGGGAAAAGTTGCTGCGCATTGGGGAGGCTACGCTAGGTCTTTTTTCACCAGCACACGAAAATCCACAAGGTTTTTCTGAGCTAATCGCGAGCGGAGCGGCTGCGCTGTACGGAGCATGGAAACGCCGCCGGAGGAGGGGGAAGCGAGCCGGCGTGCTCGTTAAGCTCCGGCAGCGCGGATTTCAAACCCCGCTCCCATCGATCCATCTTGCTAATCTACGATCTCTGCCAACTAAGATGGATGGACTTTTTCTCACAAAGACCAACAAAACCTTTGCACGCTACATCTACCCAGCTTCCGCCTTCTCCGAGCCGACCGCGACACGGAGCTATCAGGGAAAACGAGAGGTGGTGGGATTTGTTTCTATATAAACGAAGAATGGTGCACTGATGTCACGAAGATCGACGCACACTGCAGCCCGGACCTGGAGTCGCTGTCTTTAAACTGCAAGCCATTCTACTCGCCACGTGAGTTCACCTCCTTTTTACTAGTCGGTGTTTTCATTGCGCCACAAGCTAACGCTAACACGGCGATACAAACGCTAGCCAAACAAGTAAACAAACTCGAACTAAAATACCCAGAGTCACCCCTGATCATTTTGGGCGATTTTAATAGAGCACATCTTAACCGTGAACTTCCCAGATATAAGCAGCACATCGACTGTTTCACCAGAGAAGGCAACATTCTAGACCACTGCTATACAACAATAAAAAATGCATACCGATCGGTCGCCCGTGCAGCATTGGGTCTTTCTGACCACAATGTAATCCACTTAATACCTACATACAGACAGAAACTCAAATGTGTTAAACCGGTTGTTAAGACTGTGAAAAAAAATGGACGGATGAAGCAAAGCTAGCTCTACAAGAATGCTTAGACTGCACTGATTGGGGCGTCTTTGAAACTTCAACGGGCACACTGAATGAATACACAGACACTGTAACATCATACATCAGTTTCTGTGAGCACGTGTGTACCAACGAAGTTCTTCCGCCATGGTTTACTCCCAAACTCGGGCAACTCAGGAAAGAGAAAGAGGCTGCATTTAGAAGTGGAGATCGGGCACTGTACAAACACGCCCGAAACCAATTGACAAAGGAAGTTAACATCGCTAAGAGAAGCTATGCAGAGAGTCTGAAAAACCAGTTCTCTGCTAAAGACTCTGCATCTGTATGGAATGGCCTGAAAGCAATCACTAACTATAGAATGCCACCCCCCCCCCCCCCAAACAGTGAACAATAAGGGTCTTGCTAATGAACTAAACATGTTTTTCTGCCGATTTGAAAAGGACACCCCCATTTCCTACACACACCCACCTCTACCAGAAACCACTCTACCTACTCTAAACCTATCTTTTGGTTTAATGACAATGGCATTCCAATTACTTAGGGCATTGTTTTAGTTTGACTAGTTGTCATTTTATGAAAAGAAAATTGGGAAAGTCACAATGCTGCCTGTGGTTTGTGGTATTTTTTTTCCACAGCAAGAAAGTTCAGTTTATGATGCAAGTTTGAATGACTAAATTATTGGAGTAGGCCTTAATCCCTTTGATGACATGAAAAATAGTGACTCCCCATAGACAAAGGGAAATGTGTATTACAAAGCCGTAACAGTCTCAGTTGTAAAAAAAAAAAGATTGTCTCTGCTTTGCAATTGGGAAAAAATATATTTATTTCATAAACCATACACTGTTTTAGGACTCAGAGACAGACAACCATTTACAAAGACTCACCGTCAACACTATAGCCCATTTATAGTGTAGTGATAAATGGACCTTTTTTTGTTTTCCGCTATCCATTTAGTGGCAGTATGTACTAGTATGGTGACCTGGTAAAACTCACCAAGGTGAGCATGTATGTTTGCTGGTTGGTTTTAGTTTGTGCTGGTTATCTTGTAAAACATTCACAAAGTGCAAAGTAATTAACAAGATTTAATAAGAAAGAGCAAATCCCAGGATGAGTGTATGTGCATGCTTGTCACAGATAAGAGACAAAAAAGACTGGTGTGTTTGATGAGCATATTATATCGAAACATTTTCAATTGAGTTTTAGAAATTAAATGAAACCACTTTTTACAATGCTCAAGGTAAGTTTAACATGTGACGTAAAAATAAAACATCTAATGTTGAACTTGAAAATAAAGAAAAATACTGCCAAGTAGAATATGCATTACAAAATGTTAAGCACACATAAAGGGAACAGGAGCAGCTCTGCTTGGCTATCAGGAATTAGAGCAGGCAAACATACATAGGATGATGCACTGTATGCATAGTAGTAATGCTAAAAAAAATACAAATAAATACTAGTTCACTAGTAAGATCATTTTGGCGCTTACTAGTGAACATGTAAGGCCATAAATGTGCCCACTAGTTCACTAATAAGATCGTTTTGAGGCTTACTAGTTGACATGTAAGCCACAAAACGCCCACTAGTTCACTCGTAAGATCATTTTGAGGCTTACTAGTGAAGATGTAAGCCACAAAACGCCCACTGGTTCACTAGTAAGATCATTTTGACGCTTACTAGTGAACATGTAAGGCCATAAATGTGCCCACTTGTTCACTAGTAAGATCATTTTGAGGCTTACTGGTTGACATGCAAGCCACAAAATGCCCACTAGTTCACTAGTAAGATCATTTTGAGGCTTACTAGTTGACATGTAAGCCGCAAAACGCCCACTAGTTCACTGGTAAGATCATTTTGACGCTTACTAGTGAACATGTAAGCCACAAAACACTCACTAGTTCACTAGTAAGGTCATTTTGACGCTTACTAGTGAACATGTAAGCCACAAAACGCTCACTAGTTCACTAGTAAGATCATTTTGACGCCTACTAGTGAACATGTAAGCAACAAAACACTCACTAGTTCACTCGTAAGATCATTTTGACTCTTACTAGTGAACATGTAAGCCGCAAAACGCACACTAGTTCACTAGTAAGATCATTTTGAGGCTTACTAGTTGACATGTAAGCCGCAAAACACCTACTAGTTCAATAGTAAGATCATTTTGACGCTTACTAGTGAACATGTTAGGTCATAAATGTGCCCACTAGTTCACTAGTAAGATCATTTTGAGACTTACTAGTTGACATGTAAGCCGCAAAACGCCCACTAGTTCACTAGTAAGATCATTTTTATGCTTACTAGTGAACATGTAAGGCCATAAATGTGCCCACTAGGTCACTAGTAAGATCATTTTGACGCTTACTAGTGAACATGTAAGGCCATAAATGTGCCCACTAGTTCACTAGTAAGGTCATTTTGACGCTTACTAGTGAACATGTAAGCCACAAAACGCTCACTAGTAAGGTCATTTTGAGGGTTACTAGTGAACATGTAAGCCACAAAACGCCTACTAGTTCACTAGTAAGATCATTTTGACGCTTACTAGTGAACATGTAAGGCACAAAACGCTCACTAGTTCACTAGTAAGGTCATTTTGACGCTTACTAGTGAACATGTAAGCCACAAAACGCCCACTAGTTCACTAGTAAGATCATTTTGACTCTTACTAGTGAACATGTAAGGCCATAAATGTGCCCACTAGTTCACTAGTAAGATCATTTTGACGCTTACTAGTGAGCATGTAAGGCCATAAATGTGCCCACTAGTTCACTAGTAAGATCATTTTGACGCTTACTAGTGAACATGTAAGGCCATAAATGTGCCCACTAGTTCACTAGTAAGATCATTTTGAGGCTTACTAGTTGACATGTAAGCCGCAAAACGCCCACTAGTTCACTAGTAAGATCATTTTGAGGCTTACTAGTTGACATGTAAGCCACAAAATGCCCACTAGTTCACTAGTAAGATCATTTTGACGCTTACTAGTGAAAATGTAAGGCCATAAATGTGCCCACTAGTTCACTAGTAGGATCATTTTGACGCTTACTAGTGAACATGTAAGGCCATAAATGTGCCCACTAGTTCACTAGTAAGATCATTTTGAGGCTTACTAATTGACATGTAAGCCACAAAACGCCCACTAGTAAGATCATTTTGAGGCGTACTAGTTGACATGTAAGCCGCAAAACGCCCACTAGTTCACGAGTAAGATCAATTTGAGGCTTACTAGTGAAGATGTAAGGCTATAAATGTGCCCACTAGTACACTAGTAAGATAATTTTGAGGCTTACTAGTTGACATGTAAGCCACAAAACGCCCACTAGTTCACTAGTAAGATCATTTTGACGCTTACTAGTGAACATATAAGGCCATAAATGTGCCCACTAGTTCACTAGTAAGATCATTTTGAGTCTTACTAGTTGACATGTAAGCCACAAAACGCTCACTAATTCACTAGTAAGGTCATTTTGACGCTTACTAGTGAACATGTAAGCCACAAAACGCCCACTAGTTCATTAGTAAGATCATTTTGAGGTTTACTTGTTGACATGTAAGCCGCAAAAACGCCGACTAGTTCACTAGTAAGATCATTTTGACGCTTACTCGTGAACATGTAAGCCACAAAACGCCCACTAGTTCACTGGTAAGATACTTTTGAGGCTTACTAGTGAACATGTAAGGCCATAAATGTGCCCACTAGTTCACTAGTAAGATCATTTTGAGGCTTACTGGTTGACATGTAAGCCACAAACGCCCCTTAGCTCACTCGTAAGATCATTTTGAGGCTTACTAGTTGACATGTAAGCCACAAAACGCCCACTAGTTCACTAGTAAGGTCATTTTGAGGCTTACTAGTGAAGATGTAAGCCACAAAACGCCTACTAGTTCACTAGTAAGAGCATTTTGACGCTTACTAGTGAACATGTAAGGCACAAAACGCTCACTAGTTCACTAGTAAGGTCATTTTGACGCTTACTAGTGAACATGTAAGCCACAAAACGCCCACTAGTTCACTAGTAAGATCATTTGGACTCTTACTAGTGAACATGTAAGGCCATAAATGTGCCCACTAGTTCACTAGTAAGATCATTTTGACGCTTACTAGTGAGCATGTAAGGCCATAAATGTGCCCACTAGTTCACTAGTAAGATCATTTTGACGCTTACTAGTGAACATGTAAGGCCATAAATGTGCCCACTAGTTCACTAGTAAGATCATTTTGAGGCTTACTAATTGACATGTAAGCCACAAAACGCCCACTAGTTCACTAGTAAGATCATTTTGAGGCTTACTAGTTGACATGTAAGCCACAAAATGCCCACTAGTTCACTAGTAAGATCATTTTGACGCTTACTAGTGAACATGTAAGGCCATAAATGTGCCCACTAGTTCACTAGTAGGATCATTTTGACGCTTACTAGTGAACATGTAAGGCCATAAATGTGCCCACTAGTTCACTAGTAAGATCATTTTGAGGCTTACTAATTGACATGTAAGCCACAAAACGCCCACTAGTTCACTAGTAAGATCATTTTTATGCTTACTAGTGAACATGTAAGGCCATAAATGTGCCCACTAGGTCACTAGTAAGATCATTTTGACGCTTACTAGTGAACATGTAAGGCCATAAATGTGCCCACTAGTTCACTAGTAAGGTCATTTTGACGCTTACTAGTGAACATGTAAGCCACAAAACGCTCACTAGTAAGGTCATTTTGAGGCTTACTAGTGAAGATGTAAGCCACAAAACGCCTACTAGGTCACTAGTAAGTTCATTTTGACGCTTACTAGTGAACATGTAAGGCACAAAACGCTCACTAGTTCACTAGTAAGGTCATTTTGACGCTTACTAGTGAACATGTAAGCCACAAAACGCCCACTAGTTCACTAGTAAGATCATTTTGACTCTTACTAGTGAACATGTAAGGCCATAAATGTGCCCACTAGTTCACTAGTAAGATCATTTTGACGCTTACTAGTGAGCATGTAAGGCCATAAATGTGCCCACTAGTTCACTAGTAAGATCATTTTGACGCTTACTAGTGAACATGTAAGGCCATAAATGTGCCCACTAGTTCACTAGTAAGATCATTTTGAGGCTTACTAGTTGACATGTAAGCCGCAAAACGCCCACTAGTTCACTAGTAAGATCATTTTGAGGCTTACTAGTTGACATGTAAGCCACAAAATGACCACTAGTTCACTAGTAAGATCATTTTGACGCTTACTAGTGAAAATGTAAGGCCATAAATGTGCCCACTAGTTCACTAGTAGGATCATTTTGACGCTTACTAGTGAACATGTAAGGCCATAAATGTGCCCACTAGTTCACTAGTAAGATCATTTTGAGGCTTACTAATTGACATGTAAGCCACAAAACGCCCACTAGTAAGATCATTTTGAGGCGTACTAGTTGACATGTAAGCCGCAAAACGCCCACTTGTTCACGAGTAAGATCAATTTGAGGCTTACTAGTGAAGATGTAAGGCTATAAATGTGCCCACTAGTACACTAGTAAGATAATTTTGAGGCTTACTAGTTGACATGTAAGCCACAAAACGCCCACTAGTTCACTAGTAAGATCATTTTGACGCTTACTAGTGAACATATAAGGCCATAAATGTGCCCACTAGTTCACTAGTAAGATCATTTTGAGGCTTACTAGTTGACATGTAAGCCACAAAACGCTCACTAATTCACTAGTAAGGTCATTTTGACGCTTACTAGTGAACATGTAAGCCACAAAACGCCCACTAGTTCATTAGTAAGATCATTTTGAGGTTTACTTGTTGACATGTAAGCCGCAAAAACGCCGACTAGTTCACTAGTAAGATCATTTTGACGCTTACTCGTGAACATGTAAGCCACAAAACGCCCACTAGTTCACTGGTAAGATACTTTTGAGGCTTACTAGTGAACATGTAAGGCCATAAATGTGCCCACTAGTTCACTAGTAAGATCATTTTGAGGCTTACTGGTTGACATGTAAGCCACAAACGCCCCTTAGCTCACTCGTAAGATCATTTTGAGGCTTACTAGTTGACATGTAAGCCACAAAACGCCCACTAGTTCACTAGTAAGGTCATTTTGAGGCTTACTAGTGAAGATGTAAGCCACAAAACGCCTACTAGTTCACTAGTAAGATCATTTTGACGCTTACTAGTGAACATGTAAGGCACAAAACGCTCACTAGTTCACTAGTAAGGTCATTTTGACGCTTACTAGTGAACATGTAAGCCACAAAACGCCCACTAGTTCACTAGTAAGATCATTTGGACTCTTACTAGTGAACATGTAAGGCCATAAATGTGCCCACTAGTTCACTAGTAAGATCATTTTGACGCTTACTAGTGAGCATGTAAGGCCATAAATGTGCCCACTAGTTCACTAGTAAGATCATTTTGACGCTTACTAGTGAACATGTAAGGCCATAAATGTGCCCACTAGTTCACTAGTAAGATCATTTTGAGGCTTACTAATTGACATGTAAGCCACAAAACGCCCACTAGTTCACTAGTAAGATCATTTTGAGGCTTACTAGTTGACATGTAAGCCACAAAATGCCCACTAGTTCACTAGTAAGATCATTTTGACGCTTACTAGTGAACATGTAAGGCCATAAATGTGCCCACTAGTTCACTAGTAGGATCATTTTGACGCTTACTAGTGAACATGTAAGGCCATAAATGTGCCCACTAGTTCACTAGTAAGATCATTTTGAGGCTTACTAATTGACATGTAAGCCACAAAACGCCCACTAGTTCACTAGTAAGATCATTTTTATGCTTACTAGTGAACATGTAAGGCCATAAATGTGCCCACTAGGTCACTAGTAAGATCATTTTGACGCTTACTAGTGAACATGTAAGGCCATAAATGTGCCCACTAGTTCACTAGTAAGGTCATTTTGACGCTTACTAGTGAACATGTAAGCCACAAAACGCTCACTAGTAAGGTCATTTTGAGGCTTACTAGTGAAGATGTAAGCCACAAAACGCCTACTAGTTCACTAGTAAGTTCATTTTGACGCTTACTAGTGAACATGTAAGGCACAAAACGCTCACTAGTTCACTAGTAAGGTCATTTTGACGCTTACTAGTGAACATGTAAGCCACAAAACGCCCACTAGTTCACTAGTAAGATCATTTTGACTCTTACTAGTGAACATGTAAGGCCATAAATGTGCCCACTAGTTCACTAGTAAGATCATTTTGACGCTTACTAGTGAGCATGTAAGGCCATAAATGTGCCCACTAGTTCACTAGTAAGATCATTTTGACGCTTACTAGTGAACATGTAAGGCCATAAATGTGCCCACTAGTTCACTAGTAAGATCATTTTGAGGCTTACTAGTTGACATGTAAGCCACAAAATGCCCACTAGTTCACTAGTAAGATCATTTTGACGCTAACTAGTGAAAATGTAAGGCCATAAATGTGCCCACTAGTTCACTAGTAGGATCATTTTGACGCTTACTAGTGAACATGTAAGGCCATAAATGTGCCCACTAGTTCACTAGTAAGATCATTTTGAGGCTTACTAATTGACATGTAAGCCACAAAACGCCCACTAGTAAGATCATTTTGAGGCGTACTAGTTGACATGTAAGCCGCAAAACGCCCACTTGTTCACGAGTAAGATCAATTTGAGGCTTACTAGTGAAGATGTAAGGCTATAAATGTGCCCACTAGTACACTAGTAAGATAATTTTGAGGCTTACTAGTTGACATGTAAGCCACAAAACGCCCACTAGTTCACTAGTAAGATCATTTTGACGCTTACTAGTGAACATATAAGCCCATAAATGTGCCCACTAGTTCACTAGTAAGATCATTTTGAGGCTTACTAGTTGACATGTAAGCCACAAAACGCTCACTAATTCACTAGTAAGGTCATTTTGACGCTTACTAGTGAACATGTAAGCCACAAAACGCCCACTAGTTCATTAGTAAGATCATTTTGAGGTTTACTTGTTGACATGTAAGCCGCAAAAACGCCGACTAGTTCACTAGTAAGATCATTTTGACGCTTACTCGTGAACATGTAAGCCACAAAACGCCCACTAGTTCACTGGTAAGATACTTTTGAGGCTTACTAGTGAACATGTAAGGCCATAAATGTGCCCACTAGTTCACTAGTAAGATCATTTTGAGGCTTACTGGTTGACATGTAAGCCACAAACGCCCCTTAGCTCACTCGTAAGATCATTTTGAGGCTTACTAGTTGACATGTAAGCCACAAAACGCCCACTAGTTCACTAGTAAGGTCATTTTGAGGCTTACTAGTGAAGATGTAAGCCACAAAACGCCTACTAGTTCACTAGTAAGATCATTTTGACGCTTACTAGTGAACATGTAAGGCACAAAACGCTCACTAGTTCACTAGTAAGGTCATTTTGACGCTTACTAGTGAACATGTAAGCCACAAAACGCCCACTAGTTCACTAGTAAGATCATTTGGACTCTTACTAGTGAACATGTAAGGCCATAAATGTGCCCACTAGTTCACTAGTAAGATCATTTTGACGCTTACTAGTGAGTATGTAAGGCCATAAATGTGCCCACTAGTTCACTAGTAAGATCATTTTGACGCTTACTAGTGAACATGTAAGGCCATAAATGTGCCCACTAGTTCACTAGTAAGATCATTTTGAGGCTTACTAATTGACATGTAAGCCACAAAACGCCCACTAGTTCACTAGTAAGATCATTTTGAGGCTTACTAGTTGACATGTAAGCCACAAAATGCCCACTAGTTCACTAGTAAGATCATTTTGACGCTTACTAGTGAACATGTAAGGCCATAAATGTGCCCACTAGTTCACTAGTAGGATCATTTTGACGCTTACTAGTGAACATGTAAGGCCATAAATGTGCCCACTAGTTCACTAGTAAGATCATTTTGAGGCTTACTAATTGACATGTAAGCCACAAAACGCCCACTAGTTCACTAGTAAGATCATTTTGAGGCGTACTAGTTGACATGTAAGCCGCAAAACGCCCACTAGTTCACGAGTAAGATCATTTTGAGGCTTACTAGTGAAGATGTAAGGCTATAAATGTGCCCACTAGTTCACTATTGAGATCATTTTGACGCTTACTAGTGAACATGTAAGGCTATAAATGTGCCCACTAGTTCACTAGTAAGATAATTTTGAGGCTTACTAGTTGACATGTAAGCCACAAAACGCTCACTAATTCACCTGTAAGGTCATTTTGACGCTTACTAGTGAACATGTAAGCCACAAAACGCCCACTAGTTCATTAGTAAGATCATTTTGAGGTTTACTTGTTGACATGTAAGAAGCAAAACGCCGACTAGTTCACTAGTAAGATCATTTTGACGCTTACTCGTGAACATGTAAGCCACAAAACGCCCACTAGTTCACTGGTAAGATACTTTTGAGGCTTACTAGTGAACATGTAAGGCCATAAATGTGCCCACTAGTTCACTAGTAAGATCATTTTGAGGCTTACTGGTTGACATGTAAGCCACAAAACGCCCCTTAGCTCACTCGTAAGATCATTTTGAGGCTTACTAGTTGACATGTAAGCCACAAAACGCCCACTAGTTCACGAGTAAGATCATTTTGAGGCTTACTAGTTGACATGTAAGCCACAAAACGCCCACTAGTTCACGAGTAAGATCATTTTGAGGCTTACGAGTGAAGATGTAAGCCACAAAACGCCCACTAGTTCACTCGTAAGATCATTTTGACGCTTACTAGTGAACACGTAAGGCCATAAATGTGCCCACTATTTCACTAGTAAGATCATTTTGAGGCTTACTAGTGAACATGTAAGCCACAAAACGCCCACTAGTTCACTAGTAAGATCATTTTGAGGCTTACTTGTTGACATGTAAGCCGCAAAACGCCCATTAGTTCACTCGTAAGATCATTTTGAGGCTTACTAGTTGACATGCAAGCCGCAAAATGCCCACTAGTTCACTAGTAAGATCATTTTGACGCTTACTAGTGAATATGTAAGGCCATAAATGTGCCCACTAGTTCACTAGTAAGATCATTTTGAGGCTTACTAGTTGACATGTAAGCCACAAAACGCTCACTAATTCACTAGTAAGGTCATTTTGACGCTTACTAGTGAACATGTAAACCACAAAACGCCCACTAGTTCATTAGTAAGATCATTTTGAGGCTTACTAGTTGACATGTAAGCCACAAACGCCCACTAGTTCACTAGTAAGATCATTTTGAGGCTTACGAGTGAAGATGTAAGCCACAAAACGCCCACTAGTTCACTAGTAAGATCATTTTGAGGCTTACTAGTTGACATGTAAGCCACAAAACGCTCACTAATTCACTAGTAAGGTCATTTTGACGCTTACTAGTGAACATGTAAGCCACAAAACGCCCACTAGTTCATTAGTAAGATCATTTTGAGGTTTACTTGTTGACATGTAAGCCGCAAAACACCCACTAGTTCACTAGTAAGATCATTTTGACGCTTACTCGTGAACATGTAATCCACAAAACGCCCACTAGTATACTAGTAAGATCATTTTGAGGCTTACAAGTGAACATGTACGGCCATCAATGTTCCCACTAGTTCACTCGTAAGATCATTTTGGGGCTTACTAGTTGACATGTAAGCCACAAAATCCCCACTAGTTCACTAGTAAGATCATTTTGAGGCTTACTAGTTGACATGTAAGCCGCAAAACGCCCACTAGTTCACTGGTAAGATCATTTTGAGGCTAACTAGTTGACATGTAAGCCACAAAACGCCCACTAGTTCACTAGTAAGATCATTTTGAGGCTTACAAGTGAAGATGTAAGCCACAAAACGCCCACTCGTTTACTAGTAAGATCATTTTGACGCTTACTAGTGAACACGTAAGGCCATAAATGTGCCCACTAGTTCACTAGTAAGATCATATTGAGGCTTACTATTTGACATGTAAGTCACAAAACGCCCACTAGTTCACTAGTAAGATCATTTTGAGGCTTACTAGTGAACATGTAAGCCACAAAACGCCCACTAGTTCACTAGTAAGATCATTTTGAGGCTTACTAGTGAACATGTAAGCCACAAAACGCCCACTAGTTCACTAGTAAGGTCATTTTGACGCTTACTCGTGAACATGTAAGCCACAAATTGTCACTAGTTCACTAGTAAGGTCATTTTGACGCTTACTAGTTAACATGTAAGCCACAAAACGCCCACTAGTTCACTGGTAAGATCATTTTGAGGCTTACTAGTGAACATGTAAGGCCATAAATGTGCCCACTAGTTCACTAGTAAGATCATTTTGAGGCTTACTAGTTGACATGTAAGCCACAAACGCCGACTAGTTCACTAGTAAGATCATTTTGACGCTTACTC
The DNA here is from genome assembly GCF_025434085.1 of Hippocampus zosterae. Taxonomy (NCBI): domain Eukaryota; kingdom Metazoa; phylum Chordata; class Actinopteri; order Syngnathiformes; family Syngnathidae; genus Hippocampus; species Hippocampus zosterae. Next base: position 118,349 of record NW_026262960.1, read on the forward strand.
GTGAACATGTAAGCCACAAAACGCCCACTAGTTCACTGGTAAGATACTTTTGAGGCTTACTAGTGAACATGTAAGGCCATAAATGTGCCCACTAGTTCACTAGTAAGATCATTTTGAGGCTTACTGGTTGACATGTAAGCCACAAAACGCCCCTTAGCTCACTCGTAAGATCATTTTGAGGCTTACTAGTTGACATGTAAGCCACAAAACGCCCACTAGTTCACGAGTAAGATCATTTTGAGGCTTACTAGTTGACATGTAAGCCACAAAACGCCCACTAGTTCACGAGTAAGATCATTTTGAGGCTTACGAGTGAAGATGTAAGCCACAAAACGCCCACTAGTTCACTCGTAAGATCATTTTGACGCTTACTAGTGAACACGTAAGGCCATAAATGTGCCCACTATTTCACTAGTAAGATCATTTTGAGGCTTACTAGTGAACATGTAAGCCGCAAAACGCCCATTAGTTCACTCGTAAGATCATTTTGAGGCTTACTAGTTGACATGCAAGCCGCAAAATGCCCACTAGTTCACTAGTAAGATCATTTTGACGCTTACTAGTGAATATGTAAGGCCATAAATGTGCCCACTAGTTCACTAGTAAGATCATTTTGAGGCTTACTAGTTGACATGTAAGCCACAAAACGCTCACTAATTCACTAGTAAGGTCATTTTGACGCTTACTAGTGAACATGTAAGCCACAAAACGCCCACTAGTTCATTAGTAAGATCATTTTGAGGCTTACTTGTTGACATGTAAGCCGCAAAACGCCCACTAGTTCACTAGTAAGATCATTATGAGGCTTACTAGTTGACATGTAAGCCACAAAATCCCCACTAGTTCACTAGTAAGATCATTTTGAGGCTTACTAGTTGACATGTAAGCCGCAAAACGCCCACTAGTTCACTGGTAAGATCATTTTGAGGCTTACTAGTGAACATGTAAGGCCATAAATGTGCCCACTAGTTCACTAGTAAGATCATTTTGAGGCTTACTAGTTGACATGTAAGCCACAAACGCCCACTAGTTCACTAGTAAGATCATTTTGAGGCTTACGAGTGAAGATGTAAGCCACAAAACGCCCACTAGTTCACTAGTAAGATCATTTTGAGGCTTACTAGTTGACATGTAAGCCACAAAACGCTCACTAATTCACTAGTAAGGTCATTTTGACGCTTACTAGTGAACATGTAAGCCACAAAACGCCCACTAGTTCATTAGTAAGATCATTTTGAGGTTTACTTGTTGACATGTAAGCCGCAAAACACCCACTAGTTCACTAGTAAGATCATTTTGACGCTTACTCGTGAACATGTAAGCCACAAAACGCCCACTAGTATACTAGTAAGATCATTTTGAGGCTTACAAGTGAACATGTACGGCCATCAATGTTCCCACTAGTTCACTCGTAAGATCATTTTGGGGCTTACTAGTTGACATGTAAGCCACAAAATCCCCACTAGTTCACTAGTAAGATCATTTTGAGGCTTACTAGTTGACATGTAAGCCGCAAAACGCCCACTAGTTCACTGGTAAGATCATTTTGAGGCTAACTAGTTGACATGTAAGCCACAAAACGCCCACTAGTTCACTAGTAAGATCATTTTGAGGCTTACAAGTGAAGATGTAAGCCACAAAACGCTCACTCGTTCACTAGTAATATCATATTGAGGCTTACTAGTGAACATGTAAGCCACAAAACGCCCACTAGTTCACTAGTAAGGTCATTTTGACGCTTACTCGTGAACATGTAAGCCACAAATTGTCACTAGTTCACTAGTAAGGTCATTTTGACGCTTACTAGTTAACATGTAAGCCACAAAACGCCCACTAGTTCACTGGTAAGATCATTTTGAGGCTTACTAGTGAACATGTAAGGCCATAAATGTGCCCACTAGTTCACTAGTAAGATCATTTTGAGGCTTACTAGTTGACATGTAAGCCACAAACGCCGACTAGTTCACTAGTAAGATCATTTTGACGCTTACTCGTGAACATGTAAGCCACAAAACGCCCACTAGTTCACTGGTAAGATAATTTTGAGGCTTACTAGTGAACATGTAAGGCCATAAATGTGCCCACTAGTTCACTAGTAAGATCATTTTGAGGCTTACTGGTTGACATGTAAGCCACAAAACGCCCCTTAGCTCACTCGTAAGATCATTTTGAGGCTTACTAGTTGACATGTAAGCCACAAAACGCCCACTAGTTCACGAGTAAGATCATTTTGAGGCTTACTAGTTGACATGTAAGCCACAAAACGCCCACTAGTTCACGAGTAAGATCATTTTGAGGCTTACGAGTGAAGATGTAAGCCACAAAACGCCCACTAGTTCACTCGTAAGATCATTTTGACGCTTACTAGTGAACACGTAAGGCCATAAATGTGCCCACTATTTCACTAGTAAGATCATTTTGAGGCTTACTAGTGAACATGTAAGCCACAAAACGCCCACTAGTTCACTAGTAAGATCATTTTGAGGCTTACTTGTTGACATGTAAGCCGCAAAACGCCCATTAGTTCACTCGTAAGATCATTTTGAGGCTTACTAGTTGACATGCAAGCCGCAAAATGCCCACTAGTTCACTAGTAAGATCATTTTGACGCTTACTAGTGAATATGTAAGGCCATAAATGTGCCCACTAGTTCACTAGTAAGATCATTTTGAGGCTTACTAGTTGACATGTAAGCCACAAACCCCGACTAGTTCACTAGTAAGATCATTTTGACGCTTACTCGTGAACATGTAAGCCACAAAACGCCCACTAGTTCACTGGTAAGATAATTTTGAGGCTTACTAGTGAACATGTAAGGCCATAAATGTGCCCACTAGTTCACTAGTAAGATCATTTTGAGGCTTACTGGTTGACATGTAAGCCACAAAACGCCCCTTAGCTCACTCGTAAGATCATTTTGAGGCTTACTAGTTGACATGTAAGCCACAAAACGCCCACTAGTTCACGAGTAAGATCATTTTGAGGCTTACTAGTTGACATGTAAGCCACAAAACGCCCACTAGTTCACGAGTAAGATCATTTTGAGGCTTACGAGTGAAGATGTAAGCCACAAAACGCCCACTAGTTCACTGGTAAGATCATTTTGACGCTTACTAGTGAACACGTAAGGCCATAAATGTGCCCACTATTTCACTAGTAAGATCATTTTGAGGCTTACTAGTGAACATGTAAGCCACAAAACGCCCACTAGTTCACTAGTAAGATCATTTTGAGGCTTACTTGTTGACATGTAAGCCGCAAAACGCCCATTAGTTCACTCGTAAGATCATTTTGAGGCTTACTAGTTGACATGCAAGCCGCAAAATGCCCACTAGTTCACTAGTAAGATCATTTTGACGCTTACTAGTGAATATGTAAGGCCATAAATGTGCCCACTAGTTCACTAGTAAGATCATTTGGAGGCTTACTAGTTGACATGTAAGCCACAAAACGCTCACTAATTCACTAGTAAGGTCATTTTGACGCTTACTAGTGAACATGTAAGCCACAAAACGCCCACTAGTTCATTAGTAAGAATATTTTGAGGCTTACTTGTTGACATGTAAGCCGCAAAACGCCCACTAGTTCACTAGTAAGATCATTATGAGGCTTACTAGTTGACATGTAAGCCACAAAATCCCCACTAGTTCACTAGTAAGATCATTTTGAGGCTTACTAGTTGACATGTAAGCCGCAAAACGCCCACTACTTCACTGGTAAGATCATTTTGAGGCTTACTAGTGAACATGTAAGGCCATAAATGTGCCCACTAGTTCACTAGTAAGATCATTTTGAGGCTTACTAGTTGACATGTAAGCCACAAACGCCCACTAGTTCACTAGTAAGATCATTTTGAGGCTTACGAGTGAAGATGTAAGCCACAAAACGCCCACTAGTTCACTAGTAAGATCATTTTGAGGCTTACTAGTTGACATGTAAGCCACAAAACGCTCACTAATTCACTAGTAAGGTCATTTTGACGCTTACTAGTGAACATGTAAGCCACAAAACGCCCACTAGTTCATTAGTAAGATCATTTTGAGGTTTACTTGTTGACATGTAAGCCGCAAAACACCCACTAGTTCACTAGTAAGATCATTTTGACGCTTACTCGTGAACATGTAAGCCACAAAACGCCCACTAGTATACTAGTAAGATCATTTTGAGGCTTACAAGTGAACATGTACGGCCATCAATGTTCCCACTAGTTCACTCGTAAGATCATTTTGGGGCTTACTAGTTGACATGTAAGCCACAAAATCCCCACTAGTTCACTAGTAAGATCATTTTGAGGCTTACTAGTTGACATGTAAGCCGCAAAACGCCCACTAGTTCACTGGTAAGATCATTTTGAGGCTAACTAGTTGACATGTAAGCCACAAAACGCCCACTAGTTCACTAGTAAGATCATTTTGAGGCTTACAAGTGAAGATGTAAGCCACAAAACGCCCACTCGTTTACTAGTAAGATCATTTTGACGCTTACTAGTGAACACGTAAGGCCATAAATGTGCCCACTAGTTCACTAGTAAGATCATATTGAGGCTTACTATTTGACATGTAAGTCACAAAACGCCCACTAGTTCACTAGTAAGATCATTTTGAGGCTTACTAGTGAACATGTAAGCCACAAAACGCCCACTAGTTCACTAGTAAGATCATTTTGAGGCTTACTAGTGAACATGTAAGCCACAAAACGCCCACTAGTTCACTAGTAAGGTCATTTTGACGCTTACTCGTGAACATGTAAGCCACAAATTGTCACTAGTTCACTAGTAAGGTCATTTTGACGCTTACTAGTTAACATGTAAGCCACAAAACGCCCACTAGTTCACTGGTAAGATCATTTTGAGGCTTACTAGTGAACATGTAAGGCCATAAATGTGCCCACTAGTTCACTAGTAAGATCATTTTGAGGCTTACTAGTTGACATGTAAGCCACACACGCCCACTAGTTCACTAGTAAGATCATTTTGAGGCTTACGAGTGAAGATGTAAGCCACAAAACGCCCACTAGTTCACTAGTAAGATCATTTTGAGGCTTACTAGTTGACATGTAAGCCACAAAACGCTCACTAATTCACTAGTAAGGTCATTTTGACGCTTACTAGTGAACATGTAAGCCACAAAACGCCCACTAGTTCATTAGTAAGATCATTTTGAGGTTTACTTGTTGACATGTAAGCCGCAAAACACCCACTAGTTCACTAGTAAGATCATTTTGACGCTTACTCGTGAACATGTAAGCCACAAAACGCCCACTAGTATACTAGTAAGATCATTTTGAGGCTTACAAGTGAACATGTACGGCCATCAATGTTCCCACTAGTTCACTCGTAAGATCATTTTGGGGCTTACTAGTTGACATGTAAGCCACAAAATCCCCACTAGTTCACTAGTAAGATCATTTTGAGGCTTACTAGTTGACATGTAAGCCGCAAAACGCCCACTAGTTCACTGGTAAGATCATTTTGAGGCTAACTAGTTGACATGTAAGCCACAAAACGCCCACTAGTTCACTAGTAAGATCATTTTGAGGCTTACAAGTGAAGATGTAAGCCACAAAACGCCCACTCGTTTACTAGTAAGATCATTTTGACGCTTACTAGTGAACACGTAAGGCCATAAATGTGCCCACTAGTTCACTAGTAAGATCATATTGAGGCTTACTATTTGACATGTAAGTCACAAAACGCCCACTAGTTCACTAGTAAGATCATTTTGAGGCTTACTAGTGAACATGTAAGCCACAAAACGCCCACTAGTTCACTAGTAAGATCATTTTGAGGCTTACTAGTGAACATGTAAGCCACAAAACGCCCACTAGTTCACTAGTAAGGTCATTTTGACGCTTACTCGTGAACATGTAAGCCACAAATTGTCACTAGTTCACTAGTAAGGTCATTTTGACGCTTACTAGTTAACATGTAAGCCACAAAACGCCCACTAGTTCACTGGTAAGATCATTTTGAGGCTTACTAGTGAACATGTAAGGCCATAAATGTGCCCACTAGTTCACTAGTAAGATCATTTTGAGGCTTACTAGTTGACATGTAAGCCACAAACGCCCACTAGTTCACTAGTAAGATCATTTTGAGGCTTACAAGTGAAGATGTAACCCACAAAACGCCCACTAGTTCACTAGTAAGATCATTTTGAGGCTTACTAGTTGACATGTAAGCCACAAAACGCTCACTAATTCACTAGTAACGTCATTTTGACGCTTACTAGTGAACATGTAAGCCACAAAACGCCCACTAGTTCATTAGTAAGATCATTTTGAGGTTTACTTGTTGACATGTAAGCCGCAAAACTCCCACTAGTTCACTCGTAAGATCATTTTGAGGCTTACTAGTTGACATGCAAGCGGCAAAACACCCACTAGTTCACTAGTAAGATCATTTTGACGCTTACTCGTGAACATGTAAGCCACAAAACGCCCACTAGTATACTAGTAAGATCATTTTGAGGCTTACAAGTGAACATGTACGGCCATCAATGTTCCCACTAGTTCACTCGTAAGATCATTTTGGGGCTTACTAGTTGACATGTAAGCCACAAAATCCCCACTAGTTCACTAGTAAGATCATTTTGAGGCTTACTAGTTGACAAGTAAGCCGCAAAACGCCCACTAGTTCACTGGTAAGATCATTTTGAGGCTAACTAGTTGACATGTAAGCCACAAAACGCCCACTAGTTCACTAGTAAGATCATTTTGAGGCTTACAAGTGAAGATGTAAGCCACAAAACGCCCACTCGTTTACTAGTAAGATCATTTTGACGCTTACTAGTGAACACGTAAGGCCATAAATGTGCCCACTAGTTCACTAGTAAGATCATATTGAGGCTTATTATTTGACATGTAAGTCACAAAACGCCCACTAGTTCACTAGTAAGGTCATTTTGACGCTTACTCGTGAACATGTAAGCCACAAATTGTCACTAGTTCACTAGTAAGGTCATTTTGACGCTTACCCGTGAACATGTAAGCCACAGAACGCCCACTAGTTCACTAGTAAGATCATTTTGAGGCTTACTAGTGAACATGTAAGGCCATAAATGTGCCCACTAGTTCACTAGTAAGATCATTTTGACGCCTACTAGTGAACATGTAAGCCACAAAACACTCACTAGTTCACTAGTAAGGTCATTTTGACACTTACTAGTGAACATGTAAGCCACAAAACGCTCACTAGTTCACTAGTAAGATCATTTTGAGGCTTACTAGTGAACATGTAAGGCCATAAATGTGCCCACTAGTTCACTAGTAAGATCATTTTGAGGCTTAGTAGTTGACATGTAAGCCACAAAATGCCCACTAGTTCACTAGTAAGATCATTGTGAGGCTTACTAGTTGACATGTAAGCCGCAAAACGCCCACTAGTTCATTAGTAAGATCATTATGAGGCTTACTTGTTGACATGTAAGCCGCAAAACGCCCACTAGTTCACTCGTAAGATCATTTTGATGCTTACTAGTTGACATGCAAGCCGCAAAACGCCCACTAGTTCACTAGTAAGATCATTTTGACGCTTACTCGTGAACATGTAAGCCACAAAACGCCCACTAGTTCACTAGTAAGGTCATTTTGACGCTTACTAGTGAACATGTAAGCCACAAAACGCCCACTAGTTCATTAGGAAGATCATTTTGAGGCTTACTAGTTGACATGCAAGCCGCAAAACGCCCACTAGTTCACTAGTAAGATCATTTTGACGCTTACTCGTGAACATGTAAGCCACAAAACGCCCACTAGTTCACTAGTAAGGTCATTTTGACGCTTACTAGTGAACATGTAAGCCACAAAACGCCCACTAGTTCATTAGGAAGATCATTTTGAGGCTTACTAGTTGACATGTAAGCCGCAAAACGCCCACTAGTTCACTAGTAAGATCATTTTGACGCTTACTCGTGAACATGTAAGCCACAAAACGCCCACTAGTTCACTAGTAAGATCATTTTGAGGCTTACTAGTTGACATGTAAGCCACAAAATGCCCACTAGTTCACTAGTAAGATCATTTTGACGCTTACTAGTGAAAATGTAAGGCCATAAATGTGCCCACTAGTTCACTAGTAGGATCATTTTGACGCTTACTAGTGAACATGTAAGGCCATAAATGTGCCCACTAGTTCACTAGTAAGATCATTTTGAGGCTTACTAATTGACATGTAAGCCACAAAACGCCCACTAGTAAGATCATTTTGAGGCGTACTAGTTGACATGTAAGCCGCAAAACGCCCACTTGTTCACGAGTAAGATCAATTTGAGGCTTACTAGTGAAGATGTAAGGCTATAAATGTGCCCACTAGTACACTAGTAAGATAATTTTGAGGCTTACTAGTTGACATGTAAGCCACAAAACGCCCACTAGTTCACTAGTAAGATCATTTTGACGCTTACTAGTGAACATATAAGGCCATAAATGTGACCACTAGTTCACTCGTAAGATCATTTTGACGCTTACTAGTTGACATGCAAGCCGCAAAACGCCGACTAGTTCACTAGTAAGATCATTTTGACGCTTACTCGTGAACATGTAAGCCACAAAACGCCCACTAGTTCACTGGTAAGATACTTTTGAGGCTTACTAGTGAACATGTAAGGCCATAAATGTGCCCACTAGTTCACTAGTAAGATCATTTTGAGGCTTACTGGTTGACATGTAAGCCACAAACGCCCCTTAGCTCACTCGTAAGATCATTTTGAGGCTTACTAGTTGACATGTAAGCCACAAAACGCCCACTAGTTCACTAGTAAGGTCATTTTGAGGCTTACTAGTGAAGATGTAAGCCACAAAACGCCTACTAGTTCACTAGTAAGATCATTTTGACGCTTACTAGTGAACATGTAAGGCACAAAACGCTCACTAGTTCACTAGTAAGGTCATTTTGACGCTTACTAGTGAACATGTAAGCCACAAAACGCCCACTAGTTCACTAGTAAGATCATTTGGACTCTTACTAGTGAACATGTAAGGCCATAAATGTGCCCACTAGTTCACTAGTAAGATCATTTTGACGCTTACTAGTGAGCATGTAAGGCCATAAATGTGCCCACTAGTTCACTAGTAAGATCATTTTGACGCTTACTAGTGAACATGTAAGGCCATAAATGTGCCCACTAGTTCACTAGTAAGATCATTTTGAGGCTTACTAATTGACATGTAAGCCACAAAACGCCCACTAGTTCACTAGTAAGATCATTTTGAGGCTTACTAGTTGACATGTAAGCCACAAAATGCCCACTAGTTCACTAGTAAGATCATTTTGACGCTTACTAGTGAACATGTAAGGCCATAAATGTGCCCACTAGTTCACTAGTAGGATCATTTTGACGCTTACTAGTGAACATGTAAGGCCATAAATGTGCCCACTAGTTCACTAGTAAGATCATTTTGAGGCTTACTAATTGACATGTAAGCCACAAAACGCCCACTAGTTCACTAGTAAGATCATTTTGAGGCGTACTAGTTGACATGTAAGCCGCAAAACGCCCACTAGTTCACGAGTAAGATCATTTTGAGGCTTACTAGTGAAGATGTAAGGCTATAAATGTGCCCACTAGTTCACTAGTGAGATCATTTTGACGCTTACTAGTGAACATGTAAGGCTATAAATGTGCCCACTAGTTCACTAGTAAGATAATTTTGAGGCTTACTAGTTGACATGTAAGCCACAAAACGCTCACTAATTCACCTGTAAGGTCATTTTGACGCTTACTAGTGAACATGTAAGCCACAAAACGCCCACTAGTTCATTAGTAAGATCATTTTGAGGTTTACTTGTTGACATGTAAGCCGCAAAACGCCGACTAGTTCACTAGTAAGATCATTTTGACGCTTACTCGTGAACATGTAAGCCACAAAACGCCCACTAGTTCACTGGTAAGATACTTTTGAGGCTTACTAGTGAACATGTAAGGCCATAAATGTGCCCACTAGTTCACTAGTAAGATCATTTTGAGGCTTACTGGTTGACATGTAAGCCACAAAACGCCCCTTAGCTCACTCGTAAGATCATTTTGAGGCTTACTAGTTGACATGTAAGCCACAAAACGCCCACTAGTTCACGAGTAAGATCATTTTGAGGCTTACTAGTTGACATGTAAGCCACAAAACGCCCACTAGTTCACGAGTAAGATCATTTTGAGGCTTAGGAGTGAAGATGTAAGCCACAAAACGCTCACTAGTTCACTCGTAAGATCATTTTGACGCTTACTAGTGAACACGTAAGGCCATAAATGTGCCCACTATTTCACTAGTAAGATCATTTTGAGGCTTACTAGTGAACATGTAAGCCACAAAACGCCCACTAGTTCACTAGTAAGATCATTTTGAGGCTTACTTGTTGACATGTAAGCCGCAAAACGCCCATTAGTTCACTCGTAAGATCATTTTGAGGCTTACTAGTTGACATGCAAGCCGCAAAATGCCCACTAGTTCACTAGTAAGATCATTTTGACGCTTACTAGTGAATATGTAAGGCCATAAATGTGCCCACTAGTTCACTAGTAAGATCATTTTGAGGCTTACTAGTTGACATGTAAGCCACAAAACGCTCACTAATTCACTAGTAAGGTCATTTTGACGCTTACTAGTGAACATGTAAACCACAAAACGCCCACTAGTTCATTAGTAAGATCATTTTGAGGCTTACTTGTTGACATGTAAGCCGCAAAACGCCCACTAGTTCACTAGTAAGATCATTATGAGGCTTACTAGTTGACATGTAAGCCACAAAATCCCCACTAGTTCACTAGTAAGATCATTTTGAGGCTTACTAGTTGACATGTAAGCCGCAAAACGCCCACTAGTTCACTGGTAAGATCATTTTGAGGCTTACTAGTGAACATGTAAGGCCATAAATGTGCCCACTAGTTCACTAGTAAGATCATTTTGAGGCTTACTAGTTGACATGTAAGCCACAAACGCCCACTAGTTCACTAGTAAGATCATTTTGAGGCTTACGAGTGAAGATGTAAGCCACAAAACGCCCACTAGTTCACTAGTAAGATCATTTTGAGGCTTACTAGTTGACATGTAAGCCACAAAACGCTCACTAATTCACTAGTAAGGTCATTTTGACGCTTACTAGTGAACATGTAAGCCACAAAACGCCCACTAGTTCATTAGTAAGATCATTTTGAGGTTTACTTGTTGACATGTAAGCCGCAAAACACCCACTAGTTCACTAGTAAGATCATTTTGACGCTTACTCGTGAACATGTAAGCCACAAAACGCCCACTAGTATACTAGTAAGATCATTTTGAGGCTTACAAGTGAACATGTACGGCCATCAATGTTCCCACTAGTTCACTCGTAAGATCATTTTGGGGCTTACTAGTTGACATGTAAGCCACAAAATCCCCACTAGTTCACTAGTAAGATCATTTTGAGGCTTACTAGTTGACATGTAAGCCGCAAAACGCCCACTAGTTCACTGGTAAGATCATTTTGAGGCTAACTAGTTGACATGTAAGCCACAAAACGCCCACTAGTTCACTAGTAAGATCATTTTGAGGCTTACAAGTGAAGATGTAAGCCACAAAACGCCCACTCGTTTACTAGTAAGATCATTTTGACGCTTACTAGTGAACACGTAAGGCCATAAATGTGCCCACTAGTTCACTAGTAAGATCATATTGAGGCTTACTATTTGACATGTAAGTCACAAAACGCCCACTAGTTCACTAGTAAGATCATTTTGAGGCTTACTAGTGAACATGTAAGCCACAAAACGCCCACTAGTTCACTAGTAAGATCATTTTGAGGCTTACTAGTGAACATGTAAGCCACAAAACGCCCACTAGTTCACTAGTAAGGTCATTTTGACGCTTACTCGTGAACATGTAAGCCACAAATTGTCACTAGTTCACTAGTAAGGTCATTTTGACGCTTACTAGTTAACATGTAAGCCACAAAACGCCCACTAGTTCACTGGTAAGATCATTTTGAGGCTTACTAGTGAACATGTAAGGCCATAAATGTGCCCACTAGTTCACTAGTAAGATCATTTTGAGGCTTACTAGTTGACATGTAAGCCACAAACGCCGACTAGTTCACTAGTAAGATCATTTTGACGCTTACTCGTGAACATGTAAGCCACAAAACGCCCACTAGTTCACTGGTAAGATACTTTTGAGGCTTACTAGTGAACATGTAAGGCCATAAATGTGCCCACTAGTTCACTAGTAAGATCATTTTGAGGCTTACTGTTTGACATGTAAGCCACAAAACGCCCCTTAGCTCACTCGTAAGATCATTTTGAGGCTTACTAGTTGACATGTAAGCCACAAAACGCCCACTAGTTCACGAGTAAGATCATTTTGAGGCTTACTAGTTGACATGTAAGCCACAAAACGCCCACTAGTTCACGAGTAAGATCATTTTGAGGCTTACGAGTGAAGATGTAAGCCACAAAACGCCCACTAGTTCACTCGTAAGATCATTTTGACGCTTACTAGTGAACACGTAAGGCCATAAATGTGCCCACTATTTCACTAGTAAGATCATTTTGAGGCTTACTAGTGAACATGTAAGCCGCAAAACGCCCATTAGTTCACTCGTAAGATCATTTTGAGGCTTACTAGTTGACATGCAAGCCGCAAAATGCCCACTAGTTCACTAGTAAGATCATTTTGACGCTTACTAGTGAATATGTAAGGCCATAAATGTGCCCACTAGTTCACTAGTAAGATCATTTTGAGGCTTACTAGTTGACATGTAAGCCACAAAACGCTCACTAATTCACTAGTAAGGTCATTTTGACGCTTACTAGTGAACATGTAAGCCACAAAACGCCCACTAGTTCATTAGTAAGATCATTTTGAGGCTTACTTGTTGACATGTAAGCCGCAAAACGCCCACTAGTTCACTAGTAAGATCATTATGAGGCTTACTAGTTGACATGTAAGCCACAAAATCCCCACTAGTTCACTAGTAAGATCATTTTGAGGCTTACTAGTTGACATGTAAGCCGCAAAACGCCCACTAGTTCACTGGTAAGATCATTTTGAGGCTTACTAGTGAAAATGTAAGGCCATAAATGTGCCCACTAGTTCACTAGTAAGATCATTTTGAGGCTTACTAGTTGACATGTAAGCCACAAACGCCCACTAGTTCACTAGTAAGATCATTTTGAGGCTTACGAGTGAAGATGTAAGCCACAAAACGCCCACTAGTTCACTAGTAAGATCATTTTGAGGCTTACTAGTTGACATGTAAGCCACAAAACGCTCACTAATTCACTAGTAAGGTCATTTTGACGCTTACTAGTGAACATGTAAGCCACAAAACGCCCACTAGTTCATTAGTAAGATCATTTTGAGGTTTACTTGTTGACATGTAAGCCGCAAAACACCCACTAGTTCACTAGTAAGATCATTTTGACGCTTACTCGTGAACATGTAAGCCACAAAACGCCCACTAGTATACTAGTAAGATCATTTTGAGGCTTACAAGTGAACATGTACGGCCATCAATGTTCCCACTAGTTCACTCGTAAGATCATTTTGGGGCTTACTAGTTGACATGTAAGCCACAAAATCCCCACTAGTTCACTAGTAAGATCATTTTGAGGCTTACTAGTTGACATGTAAGCCGCAAAACGCCCACTAGTTCACTGGTAAGATCATTTTGAGGCTAACTAGTTGACATGTAAGCCACAAAACGCCCACTAGTTCACTAGTAAGATCATTTTGAGGCTTACAAGTGAAGATGTAAGCCACAAAACGCTCACTCGTTCACTAGTAAGATCATATTGAGGCTTACTAGTGAACATGTAAGCCACAAAACGCCCACTAGTTCACTAGTAAGGTCATTTTGACGCTTACTCGTGAACATGTAAGCCACAAATTGTCACTAGTTCACTAGTAAGGTCATTTTGACGCTTACTAGTTAACATGTAAGCCACAAAACGCCCACTAGTTCACTGGTAAGATCATTTTGAGGCTTACTAGTGAACATGTAAGGCCATAAATGTGCCCACTAGTTCACTAGTAAGATCATTTTGAGGCTTACTAGTTGACATGTAAGCCACAAACGCCGACTAGTTCACTAGTAAGATCATTTTGACGCTTACTAGTTAACATGTAAGCCACAAAACGCCCACTAGTTCACTGGTAAGATCATTTTGAGGCTTACTAGTGAACATGTAAGGCCATAAATGTGCCCACTAGTTCACTAGTAAGATCATTTTGAGGCTTACTGGTTGACATGTAAGCCACAAAACGCCCCTTAGCTCACTCGTAAGATCATTTTGAGGCTTACTAGTTGACATGTAAGCCACAAAACGCCCACTAGTTCACGAGTAAGATCATTTTGAGGCTTACTAGTTGACATGTAAGCCACAAAACGCCCACTAGTTCACGAGTAAGATCATTTTGAGGCTTACGAGTGAAGATGTAAGCCACAAAACGCCCACTAGTTCACTCGTAAGATCATTTTGACGCTTACTAGTGAACACGTAAGGCCATAAATGTGCCCACTATTTCACTAGTAAGATCATTTTGAGGCTTACTAGTGAACATGTAAGCCACAAAACGCCCACTAGTTCACTAGTAAGATCATTTTGAGGCTTACTTGTTGACATGTAAGCCGCAAAACGCCCATTAGTTCACTCGTAAGATCATTTTGAGGCTTACTAGTTGACATGCAAGCCGCAAAATGCCCACTAGTTCACTAGTAATATCATTTTGACGCTTACTAGTGAATATGTAAGGCCATAAATGTGCCCACTAGTTCACTAGTAAGATCATTTTGAGGCTTACTAGTTGACATGTAAGCCACAAACGCCGACTAGTTCACTAGTAAGATCATTTTGACGCTTACTCGTGAACATGTAAGCCACAAAACGCCCACTAGTTCACTGGTAAGATAATTTTGAGGCTTACTAGTGAACATGTAAGGCCATAAATGTGCCCACTAGTTCACTAGTAAGATCATTTTGAGGCTTACTGGTTGACATGTAAGCCACAAAACGCCCCTTAGCTCACTCGTAAGATCATTTTGAGGCTTACTAGTTGACATGTAAGCCACAAAACGCCCACTAGTTCACGAGTAAGATCATTTTGAGGCTTACTAGTTGACATGTAAGCCACAAAACGCCCACTAGTTCACGAGTAAGATCATTTTGAGGCTTACGAGTGAAGATGTAAGCCACAAAACGCCCACTAGTTCACTCGTAAGATCATTTTGACGCTTACTAGTGAACACGTAAGGCCATAAATGTGCCCACTATTTCACTAGTAAGATCATTTTGAGGCTTACTAGTGAACATGTAAGCCACAAAACGCCCACTAGTTCACTAGTAAGATCATTTTGAGGCTTACTTGTTGACATGTAAGCCGCAAAACGCCCATTAGTTCACTCGTAAGATCATTTTGAGGCTTACTAGTTGACATGCAAGCCGCAAAATGCCCACTAGTTCACTAGTAAGATCATTTTGACGCTTACTAGTGAATATGTAAGGCCATAAATGTGCCCACTAGTTCACTAGTAAGATCATTTTGAGGCTTACTAGTTGACATGTAAGCCACAAAACGCTCACTAATTCACTAGTAAGGTCATTTTGACGCTTACTAGTGAACATGTAAGCCACAAAACGCCCACTAGTTCATTAGTAAGATCATTTTGAGGCTTACTTGTTGACATGTAAGCCGCAAAACGCCCACTAGTTCACGAGTAAGATCATTTTGAGGCTTACTAGTGAAGATGTAAGGCTATAAATGTGCCCACTAGTTCACTAGTGAGATCATTTTGACGCTTACTAGTGAACATGTAAGGCTATAAATGTGCCCACTAGTTCACTAGTAAGATAATTTTGAGGCTTACTAGTTGACATGTAAGCCACAAAACGCTCACTAATTCACCTGTAAGGTCATTTTGACGCTTACTAGTGAACATGTAAGCCACAAAACGCCCACTAGTTCATTAGTAAGATCATTTTGAGGTTTACTTGTTGACATGTAAGCCGCAAAACGCCGACTAGTTCACTAGTAAGATCATTTTGACGCTTACTCGTGAACATGTAAGCCACAAAACGCCCACTAGTTCACTGGTAAGATACTTTTGAGGCTTACTAGTGAACATGTAAGGCCATAAATGTGCCCACTAGTTCACTAGTAAGATCATTTTGAGGCTTACTGGTTGACATGTAAGCCACAAAACGCCCCTTAGCTCACTCGTAAGATCATTTTGAGGCTTACTAGTTGACATGTAAGCCACAAAACGCCCACTAGTTCACGAGTAAGATCATTTTGAGGCTTACTAGTTGACATGTAAGCCACAAAACGCCCACTAGTTCACGAGTAAGATCATTTTGAGGCTTAGGAGTGAAGATGTAAGCCACAAAACGCTCACTAGTTCACTCGTAAGATCATTTTGACGCTTACTAGTGAACACGTAAGGCCATAAATGTGCCCACTATTTCACTAGTAAGATCATTTTGAGGCTTACTAGTGAACATGTAAGCCACAAAACGCCCACTAGTTCACTAGTAAGATCATTTTGAGGCTTACTTGTTGACATGTAAGCCGCAAAACGCCCATTAGTTCACTCGTAAGATCATTTTGAGGCTTACTAGTTGACATGCAAGCCGCAAAATGCCCACTAGTTCACTAGTAAGATCATTTTGACGCTTACTAGTGAATATGTAAGGCCATAAATGTGCCCACTAGTTCACTAGTAAGATCATTTTGAGGCTTACTAGTTGACATGTAAGCCACAAAACGCTCACTAATTCACTAGTAAGGTCATTTTGACGCTTACTAGTGAACATGTAAACCACAAAACGCCCACTAGTTCATTAGTAAGATCATTTTGAGGCTTACTTGTTGACATGTAAGCCGCAAAACGCCCACTAGTTCACTAGTAAGATCATTATGAGGCTTACTAGTTGACATGTAAGCCACAAAATCCCCACTAGTTCACTAGTAAGATCATTTTGAGGCTTACTAGTTGACATGTAAGCCGCAAAACGCCCACTAGTTCACTGGTAAGATCATTTTGAGGCTTACTAGTGAACATGTAAGGCCATAAATGTGCCCACTAGTTCACTAGTAAGATCATTTTGAGGCTTACTAGTTGACATGTAAGCCACAAACGCCCACTAGTTCACTAGTAAGATCATTTTGAGGCTTACGAGTGAAGATGTAAGCCACAAAACGCCCACTAGTTCACTAGTAAGATCATTTTGAGGCTTACTAGTTGACATGTAAGCCACAAAACGCTCACTAATTCACTAGTAAGGTCATTTTGACGCTTACTAGTGAACATGTAAGCCACAAAACGCCCACTAGTTCATTAGTAAGATCATTTTGAGGTTTACTTGTTGACATGTAAGCCGCAAAACACCCACTAGTTCACTAGTAAGATCATTTTGACGCTTACTCGTGAACATGTAAGCCACAAAACGCCCACTAGTATACTAGTAAGATCATTTTGAGGCTTACAAGTGAACATGTACGGCCATCAATGTTCCCACTAGTTCACTCGTAAGATCATTTTGGGGCTTACTAGTTGACATGTAAGCCACAAAATCCCCACTAGTTCACTAGTAAGATCATTTTGAGGCTTACTAGTTGACATGTAAGCCGCAAAACGCCCACTAGTTCACTGGTAAGATCATTTTGAGGCTAACTAGTTGACATGTAAGCCACAAAACGCCCACTAGTTCACTAGTAAGATCATTTTGAGGCTTACAAGTGAAGATGTAAGCCACAAAACGCCCACTCGTTTACTAGTAAGATCATTTTGACGCTTACTAGTGAACACGTAAGGCCATAAATGTGCCCACTAGTTCACTAGTAAGATCATATTGAGGCTTACTATTTGACATGTAAGTCACAAAACGCCCACTAGTTCACTAGTAAGATCATTTTGAGGCTTACTAGTGAACATGTAAGCCACAAAACGCCCACTAGTTCACTAGTAAGATCATTTTGAGGCTTACTAGTGAACATGTAAGCCACAAAACGCCCACTAGTTCACTAGTAAGGTCATTTTGACGCTTACTCGTGAACATGTAAGCCACAAATTGTCACTAGTTCACTAGTAAGGTCATTTTGACGCTTACTAGTTAACATGTAAGCCACAAAACGCCCACTAGTTCACTGGTAAGATCATTTTGAGGCTTACTAGTGAACATGTAAGGCCATAAATGTGCCCACTAGTTCACTAGTAAGATCATTTTGAGGCTTACTAGTTGACATGTAAGCCACAAACGCCGACTAGTTCACTAGTAAGATCATTTTGACGCTTACTCGTGAACATGTAAGCCACAAAACGCCCACTAGTTCACTGGTAAGATACTTTTGAGGCTTACTAGTGAACATGTAAGGCCATAAATGTGCCCACTAGTTCACTAGTAAGATCATTTTGAGGCTTACTGTTTGACATGTAAGCCACAAAACGCCCCTTAGCTCACTCGTAAGATCATTTTGAGGCTTACTAGTTGACATGTAAGCCACAAAACGCCCACTAGTTCACGAGTAAGATCATTTTGAGGCTTACTAGTTGACATGTAAGCCACAAAACGCCCACTAGTTCACGAGTAAGATCATTTTGAGGCTTACGAGTGAAGATGTAAGCCACAAAACGCCCACTAGTTCACTCGTAAGATCATTTTGACGCTTACTAGTGAACACGTAAGGCCATAAATGTGCCCACTATTTCACTAGTAAGATCATTTTGAGGCTTACTAGTGAACATGTAAGCCGCAAAACGCCCATTAGTTCACTCGTAAGATCATTTTGAGGCTTACTAGTTGACATGCAAGCCGCAAAATGCCCACTAGTTCACTAGTAAGATCATTTTGACGCTTACTAGTGAATATGTAAGGCCATAAATGTGCCCACTAGTTCACTAGTAAGATCATTTTGAGGCTTACTAGTTGACATGTAAGCCACAAAACGCTCACTAATTCACTAGTAAGGTCATTTTGACGCTTACTAGTGAACATGTAAGCCACAAAACGCCCACTAGTTCATTAGTAAGATCATTTTGAGGCTTACTTGTTGACATGTAAGCCGCAAAACGCCCACTAGTTCACTAGTAAGATCATTATGAGGCTTACTAGTTGACATGTAAGCCACAAAATCCCCACTAGTTCACTAGTAAGATCATTTTGAGGCTTACTAGTTGACATGTAAGCCGCAAAACGCCCACTAGTTCACTGGTAAGATCATTTTGAGGCTTACTAGTGAAAATGTAAGGCCATAAATGTGCCCACTAGTTCACTAGTAAGATCATTTTGAGGCTTACTAGTTGACATGTAAGCCACAAACGCCCACTAGTTCACTAGTAAGATCATTTTGAGGCTTACGAGTGAAGATGTAAGCCACAAAACGCCCACTAGTTCACTAGTAAGATCATTTTGAGGCTTACTAGTTGACATGTAAGCCACAAAACGCTCACTAATTCACTAGTAAGGTCATTTTGACGCTTACTAGTGAACATGTAAGCCTCAAAACGCCCACTAGTTCATTAGTAAGATCATTTTGAGGTTTACTTGTTGACATGTAAGCCGCAAAACACCCACTAGTTCACTAGTAAGATCATTTTGACGCTTACTCGTGAACATGTAAGCCACAAAACGCCCACTAGTATACTAGTAAGATCATTTTGAGGCTTACAAGTGAACATGTACGGCCATCAATGTTCCCACTAGTTCACTCGTAAGATCATTTTGGGGCTTACTAGTTGACATGTAAGCCACAAAATCCCCACTAGTTCACTAGTAAGATCATTTTGAGGCTTACTAGTTGACATGTAAGCCGCAAAACGCCCACTAGTTCACTGGTAAGATCATTTTGAGGCTAACTAGTTGACATGTAAGCCACAAAACGCCCACTAGTTCACTAGTAAGATCATTTTGAGGCTTACAAGTGAAGATGTAAGCCACAAAACGCTCACTCGTTCACTAGTAAGATCATATTGAGGCTTACTAGTGAACATGTAAGCCACAAAACGCCCACTAGTTCACTAGTAAGGTCATTTTGACGCTTACTCGTGAACATGTAAGCCACAAATTGTCACTAGTTCACTAGTAAGGTCATTTTGACGCTTACTAGTTAACATGTAAGCCACAAAACGCCCACTAGTTCACTGGTAAGATCATTTTGAGGCTTACTAGTGAACATGTAAGGCCATAAATGTGCCCACTAGTTCACTAGTAAGATCATTTTGAGGCTTACTAGTTGACATGTAAGCCACAAACGCCGACTAGTTCACTAGTAAGATCATTTTGACGCTTACTAGTTAACATGTAAGCCACAAAACGCCCACTAGTTCACTGGTAAGATCATTTTGAGGCTTACTAGTGAACATGTAAGGCCATAAATGTGCCCACTAGTTCACTAGTAAGATCATTTTGAGGCTTACTGGTTGACATGTAAGCCACAAAACGCCCCTTAGCTCACTCGTAAGATCATTTTGAGGCTTACTAGTTGACATGTAAGCCACAAAACGCCCACTAGTTCACGAGTAAGATCATTTTGAGGCTTACTAGTTGACATGTAAGCCACAAAACGCCCACTAGTTCACGAGTAAGATCATTTTGAGGCTTACGAGTGAAGATGTAAGCCACAAAACGCCCACTAGTTCACTCGTAAGATCATTTTGACGCTTACTAGTGAACACGTAAGGCCATAAATGTGCCCACTATTTCACTAGTAAGATCATTTTGAGGCTTACTAGTGAACATGTAAGCCACAAAACGCCCACTAGTTCACTAGTAAGATCATTTTGAGGCTTACTTGTTGACATGTAAGCCGCAAAACGCCCATTAGTTCACTCGTAAGATCATTTTGAGGCTTACTAGTTGACATGCAAGCCGCAAAATGCCCACTAGTTCACTAGTAAGATCATTTTGACGCTTACTAGTGAATATGTAAGGCCATAAATGTGCCCACTAGTTCACTAGTAAGATCATTTTGAGGCTTACTAGTTGACATGTAAGCCACAAACGCCGACTAGTTCACTAGTAAGATCATTTTGACGCTTACTCGTGAACATGTAAGCCACAAAACGCCCACTAGTTCACTGGTAAGATAATTTTGAGGCTTACTAGTGAACATGTAAGGCCATAAATGTGCCCACTAGTTCACTAGTAAGATCATTTTGAGGCTTACTGGTTGACATGTAAGCCACAAAACGCCCCTTAGCTCACTCGTAAGATCATTTTGAGGCTTACTAGTTGACATGTAAGCCACAAAACGCCCACTAGTTCACGAGTAAGATCATTTTGAGGCTTACTAGTTGACATGTAAGCCACAAAACGCCCACTAGTTCACGAGTAAGATCATTTTGAGGCTTACGAGTGAAGATGTAAGCCACAAAACGCCCACTAGTTCACTCGTAAGATCATTTTGACGCTTACTAGTGAACACGTAAGGCCATAAATGTGCCCACTATTTCACTAGTAAGATCATTTTGAGGCTTACTAGTGAACATGTAAGCCACAAAACGCCCACTAGTTCACTAGTAAGATCATTTTGAGGCTTACTTGTTGACATGTAAGCCGCAAAACGCCCATTAGTTCACTCGTAAGATCATTTTGAGGCTTACTAGTTGACATGCAAGCCGCAAAATGCCCACTAGTTCACTAGTAAGATCATTTTGACGCTTACTAGTGAATATGTAAGGCCATAAATGTGCCCACTAGTTCACTAGTAAGATCATTTTGAGGCTTACTAGTTGACATGTAAGCCACAAAACGCTCACTAATTCACTAGTAAGGTCATTTTGACGCTTACTAGTGAACATGTAAGCCACAAAACGCCCACTAGTTCATTAGTAAGATCATTTTGAGGCTTACTTGTTGACATGTAAGCCGCAAAACGCCCACTAGTTCACTAGTAAGATCATTATGAGGCTTACTAGTTGACATGTAAGCCACAAAATCCCCACTAGTTCACTAGTAAGATCATTTTGAGGCTTACTAGTTGACATGTAAGCCGCAAAACGCCCACTAGTTCACTGGTAAGATCATTTTGAGGCTTACTAGTGAACATGTAAGGCCATAAATGTGCCCACTAGTTCACTAGTAAGATCATTTTGAGGCTTACTAGTCGACATGTAAGCCACAAACGCCCACTAGTTCACTAGTAAGATCATTTTGAGGCTTACGAGTGAAGATGTAAGCCACAAAACGCCCACTAGTTCACTAGTAAGATCATTTTGAGGCTTACTAGTTGACATGTAAGCCACAAAACGCTCACTAATTCACTAGTAAGGTCATTTTGACGCTTACTAGTGAACATGTAAGCCACAAAACGCCCACTAGTTCATTAGTAAGATCATTTTGAGGTTTACTTGTTGACATGTAAGCCGCAAAACACCCACTAGTTCACTAGTAAGATCATTTTGACGCTTACTCGTGAACATGTAAGCCACAAAACGCCCACTAGTATACTAGTAAGATCATTTTGAGGCTTACAAGTGAACATGTACGGCCATCAATGTTCCCACTAGTTGACTCGTAAGATCATTTTGGGGCTTACTAGTTGACATGTAAGCCACAAAATCCCCACTAGTTCACTAGTAAGATCATTTTGAGGCTTACTAGTTGACATGTAAGCCGCAAAACGCCCACTAGTTCACTGGTAAGATCATTTTGAGGCTAACTAGTTGACATGTAAGCCACAAAACGCCCACTAGTTCACTAGTAAGATCATTTTGAGGCTTACAAGTGAAGATGTAAGCCACAAAACGCCCACTCGTTTACTAGTAAGATCATTTTGACGCTTACTAGTGAACACGTAAGGCCATAAATGTGCCCACTAGTTCACTAGTAAGATCATATTGAGGCTTACTATTTGACATGTAAGTCACAAAACGCCCACTAGTTCACTAGTAAGATCATTTTGAGGCTTACTAGTGAACATGTAAGCCACAAAACGCCCACTAGTTCACTAGTAAGATCATTTTGAGGCTTACTAGTGAACATGTAAGCCACAAAACGCCCACTAGTTCACTAGTAAGGTCATTTTGACGCTTACTCGTGAACATGTAAGCCACAAATTCTCACTAGTTCACTAGTAAGGTCATTTTGACGCTTACTAGTTAACATGTAAGCCACAAAACGCCCACTAGTTCATTGGTAAGATCATTTTGAGGCTTACTAGTGAACATGTAAGGCCATAAATGTGCCCACTAGTTCACTAGTAAGATCATTTTGAGGCTTACTAGTTGACATGTAAGCCACAAACGCCCACTAGTTCACTAGTAAGATCATTTTGAGGCTTACGAGTGAAGATGTAAGCCACAAAACGCCCACTAGTTCACTAGTAAGATCATTTTGAGGCTTACTAGTTGACATGTAAGCCACAAAACGCTCACTAATTCACTAGTAAGGTCATTTTGACGCTTACTAGTGAACATGTAAGCCACAAAACGCCCACTAGTTCATTAGTAAGATCATTTTGAGGTTTACTTGTTGACATGTAAGCCGCAAAACTCCCACTAGTTCACTCGTAAGATCATTTTGAGGCTTACTAGTTCACATGCAAGCGGCAAAACACCCACTAGTTCACTAGTAAGATCATTTTGACGCTTACTCGTGAACATGTAAGCCACAAAACGCCCACTAGTATACTAGTAAGATCATTTTGAGGCTTACAAGTGAACATGTACGGCCATCAATGTTCCCACTAGTTCACTCGTAAGATCATTTTGGGGCTTACTAGTTGACATGTAAGCCACAAAATCCCCACTAGTTCACTAGTAAGATCATTTTGAGGCTTACTAGTTGACAAGTAAGCCGCAAAACGCCCACTAGTTCACTGGTAAGATCATTTTGAGGCTAACTAGTTGACATGTAAGCCACAAAACGCCCACTAGTTCACTAGTAAGATCATTTTGAGGCTTACAAGTGAAGATGTAAGCCACAAAACGCCCACTAGTTCACTAGTAAGGTCATTTTGACGCTTACTCGTGAACATGTAAGCCACAAATTGTCACTAGTTCACTAGTAAGGTCATTTTGACGCTTACCCGTGAACATGTAAGCCACAGAACGCCCACTAGTTCACTAGTAAGATCATTTTGAGGCTTACTAGTGAACATGTAAGGCCATAAATGTGCCCACTAGTTCACTAGTAAGATCATTTTGACGCCTACTAGTGAACATGTAAGCCACAAAACACTCACTAGTTCACTAGTAAGGTCATTTTGACACTTACTAGTGAACATGTAAGCCACAAAACGCTCACTAGTTCACTAGTAAGATCATTTTGAGGCTTACTAGTGAACATGTAAGGCCATAAATGTGCCCACTAGTTCACTAGTAAGATCATTTTGAGGCTTAGTAGTTGACATGTAAGCCACAAAATGCCCACTAGTTCACTAGTAAGATCATTGTGAGGCTTACTAGTTGACATGTAAGCCGCAAAACGCCCACTAGTTCATTAGTAAGATCATTATGAGGCTTACTTGTTGACATGTAAGCCGCAAAACGCCCACTAGTTCACTCGTAAGATCATTTTGATGCTTACTAGTTGACATGCAAGCCGCAAAACGCCCACTAGTTCACTAGTAAGATCATTTTGACGCTTACTCGTGAACATGTAAGCCACAAAACGCCCACTAGTTCACTAGTAAGGTCATTTTGACGCTTACTAGTGAACATGTAAGCCACAAAACGCCCACTAGTTCATTAGGAAGATCATTTTGAGGCTTACTAGTTGACATGCAAGCCGCAAAACGCCCACTAGTTCACTAGTAAGATCATTTTGACGCTTACTCGTGAACATGTAAGCCACAAAACGCCCACTAGTTCACTAGTAAGGTCATTTTGACGCTTACTAGTGAACATGTAAGCCACAAAACGCCCACTAGTTCATTAGGAAGATCATTTTGAGGCTTACTAGTTGACATGTAAGCCGCAAAACGCCCACTAGTTCACTAGTAAGATCATTTTGACGCTTACTCGTGAACATGTAAGCCACAAAACGCCCACTAGTTCACTAGTAAGATCATTTTGAGGCTTACTAGTTGACATGTAAGCCACAAAATGCCCACTAGTTCACTAGTAAGATCATTTTGACGCTTACTAGTGAAAATGTAAGGCCATAAATGTGCCCACTAGTTCACTAGTAGGATCATTTTGACGCTTACTAGTGAACATGTAAGGCCATAAATGTGCCCACTAGTTCACTAGTAAGATCATTTTGAGGCTTACTAATTGACATGTAAGCCACAAAACGCCCACTAGTAAGATCATTTTGAGGCGTACTAGTTGACATGTAAGCCGCAAAACGCCCACTTGTTCACGAGTAAGATCAATTTGAGGCTTACTAGTGAAGATGTAAGGCTATAAATGTGCCCACTAGTACACTAGTAAGATAATTTTGAGGCTTACTAGTTGACATGTAAGCCACAAAACGCCCACTAGTTCACTAGTAAGATCATTTTGACGCTTACTAGTGAACATATAAGGCCATAAATGTGACCACTAGTTCACTCGTAAGATCATTTTGACGCTTACTAGTTGACATGCAAGCCGCAAAACGCCGACTAGTTCACTAGTAAGATCATTTTGACGCTTACTCGTGAACATGTAAGCCACAAAACGCCCACTAGTTCACTGGTAAGATACTTTTGAGGCTTACTAGTGAACATGTAAGGCCATAAATGTGCCCACTAGTTCACTAGTAAGATCATTTTGAGGCTTACTGGTTGACATGTAAGCCACAAAAACCCCTTAGCTCACTCGTAAGATCATTTTGAGGCTTACTAGTTGACATGTAAGCCACAAAACGCCCACTAGTTCACTAGTAAGGTCATTTTGAGGCTTACTAGTGAAGATGTAAGCCACAAAACGCCTACTAGTTCACTAGTAAGATCATTTTGACGCTTACTAGTGAACATGTAAGGCACAAAACGCTCACTAGTTCACTAGTAAGGTCATTTTGACGCTTACTAGTGAACATGTAAGCCACAAAACGCCCACTAGTTCACTAGTAAGATCATTTGGACTCTTACTAGTGAACATGTAAGGCCATAAATGTGCCCACTAGTTCACTAGTAAGATCATTTTGACGCTTACTAGTGAGCATGTAAGGCCATAAATGTGCCCACTAGTTCACTAGTAAGATCATTTTGACGCTTACTAGTGAACATGTAAGGCCATAAATGTGCCCACTAGTTCACTAGTAAGATCATTTTGAGGCTTACTAATTGACATGTAAGCCACAAAACGCCCACTAGTTCACTAGTAAGATCATTTTGAGGCTTACTAGTTGACATGTAAGCCACAAAATGCCCACTAGTTCACTAGTAAGATCATTTTGACGCTTACTAGTGAACATGTAAGGCCATAAATGTGCCCACTAGTTCACTAGTAGGATCATTTTGACGCTTACTAGTGAACATGTAAGGCCATAAATGTGCCCACTAGTTCACTAGTAAGATCATTTTGAGGCTTACTAATTGACATGTAAGCCACAAAACGCCCACTAGTTCACTAGTAAGATCATTTTGAGGCGTACTAGTTGACATGTAAGCCGCAAAACGCCCACTAGTTCACGAGTAAGATCATTTTGAGGCTTACTAGTGAAGATGTAAGGCTATAAATGTGCCCACTAGTTCACTAGTGAGATCATTTTGACGCTTACTAGTGAACATGTAAGGCTATAAATGTGCCCACTAGTTCACTAGTAAGATAATTTTGAGGCTTACTAGTTGACATGTAAGCCACAAAACGCTCACTAATTCACCTGTAAGGTCATTTTGACGCTTACTAGTGAACATGTAAGCCACAAAACGCCCACTAGTTCATTAGTAAGATCATTTTGAGGTTTACTTGTTGACATGTAAGCCGCAAAACGCCGACTAGTTCACTAGTAAGATCATTTTGACGCTTACTCGTGAACATGTAAGCCACAAAACGCCCACTAGTTCACTGGTAAGATACTTTTGAGGCTTACTAGTGAACATGTAAGGCCATAAATGTGCCCACTAGTTCACTAGTAAGATCATTTTGAGGCTTACTGGTTGACATGTAAGCCACAAAACGCCCCTTAGCTCACTCGTAAGATCATTTTGAGGCTTACTAGTTGACATGTAAGCCACAAAACGCCCACTAGTTCACGAGTAAGATCATTTTGAGGCTTACTAGTTGACATGTAAGCCACAAAACGCCCACTAGTTCACGAGTAAGATCATTTTGAGGCTTAGGAGTGAAGATGTAAGCCACAAAACGCTCACTAGTTCACTCGTAAGATCATTTTGACGCTTACTAGTGAACACGTAAGGCCATAAATGTGCCCACTATTTCACTAGTAAGATCATTTTGAGGCTTACTAGTGAACATGTAAGCCACAAAACGCCCACTAGTTCACTAGTAAGATCATTTTGAGGCTTACTTGTTGACATGTAAGCCGCAAAACGCCCATTAGTTCACTCGTAAGATCATTTTGAGGCTTACTAGTTGACATGTAAGCCACAAACGCCGACTAGTTCACTAGTAAGATCATTTTGACGCTTACTCGTGAACATGTAAGCCACAAAACGCCCACTAGTTCACTGGTAAGATAATTTTGAGGCTTACTAGTGAACATGTAAGGCCATAAATGTGCCCACTAGTTCACTAGTAAGATCATTTTGAGGCTTACTGGTTGACATGTAAGCCACAAAACGCCCCTTAGCTCACTCGTAAGATCATTTTGAGGCTTACTAGTTGACATGTAAGCCACAAAACGCCCACTAGTTCACGAGTAAGATCATTTTGAGGCTTACTAGTTGACATGTAAGCCACAAAACGCCCACTAGTTCACGAGTAAGATCATTTTGAGGCTTAGGAGTGAAGATGTAAGCCACAAAACGCTCACTAGTTCACTCGTAAGATCATTTTGACGCTTACTAGTGAACACGTAAGGCCATAAATGTGCCCACTATTTCACTAGTAAGATCATTTTGAGGCTTACTAGTGAACATGTAAGCCACAAAACGCCCACTAGTTCACTAGTAAGATCATTTTGAGGCTTACTTGTTGACATGTAAGCCGCAAAACGCCCATTAGTTCACTCGTAAGATCATTTTGAGGCTTACTAGTTGACATGTAAGCCACAAACGCCGACTAGTTCACTAGTAAGATCATTTTGACGCTTACTCGTGAACATGTAAGCCACAAAACGCCCACTAGTTCACTGGTAAGATAATTTTGAGGCTTACTAGTTGACATGTAAGCCACAAAACGCTCACTAATTCACTAGTAAGGTCATTTTGACGCTTACTAGTGAACATGTAAACCACAAAACGCCCACTAGTTCATTAGTAAGATCATTTTGAGGCTTACTTGTTGACATGTAAGCCGCAAAACGCCCACTAGTTCACTAGTAAGATCATTATGAGGCTTACTAGTTGACATGTAAGCCACAAAATCCCCACTAGTTCACTAGTAAGATCATTTTGAGGCTTACTAGTTGACATGTAAGCCGCAAAACGCCCACTAGTTCACTGGTAAGATCATTTTGAGGCTTACTAGTGAACATGTAAGGCCATAAATGTGCCCACTAGTTCACTAGTAAGATCATTTTGAGGCTTACTAGTTGACATGTAAGCCACAAACGCCCACTAGTTCACTAGTAAGATCATTTTGAGGCTTACGAGTGAAGATGTAAGCCACAAAACGCCCACTAGTTCACTAGTAAGATCATTTTGAGGCTTACTAGTTGACATGTAAGCCACAAAACGCTCACTAATTCACTAGTAAGGTCATTTTGACGCTTACTAGTGAACATGTAAGCCACAAAACGCCCACTAGTTCATTAGTAAGATCATTTTGAGGTTTACTTGTTGACATGTAAGCCGCAAAACACCCACTAGTTCACTAGTAAGATCATTTTGACGCTTACTCGTGAACATGTAAGCCACAAAACGCCCACTAGTATACTAGTAAGATCATTTTGAGGCTTACAAGTGAACATGTACGGCCATCAATGTTCCCACTAGTTCACTCGTAAGATCATTTTGGGGCTTACTAGTTGACATGTAAGCCACAAAATCCCCACTAGTTCACTAGTAAGATCATTTTGAGGCTTACTGGTTGACATGTAAGCCACAAAACGCCCCTTAGCTCACTCGTAAGATCATTTTGAGGCTTACTAGTTGACATGTAAGCCACAAAACGCCCACTAGTTCACGAGTAAGATCATTTTGAGGCTTACTAGTTGACATGTAAGCCACAAAACGCCCACTAGTTCACGAGTAAGATCATTTTGAGGCTTAGGAGTGAAGATGTAAGCCACAAAACGCTCACTAGTTCACTCGTAAGATCATTTTGACGCTTACTAGTGAACACGTAAGGCCATAAATGTGCCCACTATTTCACTAGTAAGATCATTTTGAGGCTTACTAGTGAACATGTAAGCCACAAAACGCCCACTAGTTCACTAGTAAGATCATTTTGAGGCTTACTTGTTGACATGTAAGCCGCAAAACGCCCATTAGTTCACTCGTAAGATCATTTTGAGGCTTACTAGTTGACATGTAAGCCACAAACGCCGACTAGTTCACTAGTAAGATCATTTTGACGCTTACTCGTGAACATGTAAGCCACAAAACGCCCACTAGTTCACTGGTAAGATAATTTTGAGGCTTACTAGTTGACATGTAAGCCACAAAACGCTCACTAATTCACTAGTAAGGTCATTTTGACGCTTACTAGTGAACATGTAAACCACAAAACGCCCACTAGTTCATTAGTAAGATCATTTTGAGGCTTACTTGTTGACATGTAAGCCGCAAAACGCCCACTAGTTCACTAGTAAGATCATTATGAGGCTTACTAGTTGACATGTAAGCCACAAAATCCCCACTAGTTCACTAGTAAGATCATTTTGAGGCTTACTAGTTGACATGTAAGCCGCAAAACGCCCACTAGTTCACTGGTAAGATCATTTTGAGGCTTACTAGTGAACATGTAAGGCCATAAATGTGCCCACTAGTTCACTAGTAAGATCATTTTGAGGCTTACTAGTTGACATGTAAGCCACAAACGCCCACTAGTTCACTAGTAAGATCATTTTGAGGCTTACGAGTGAAGATGTAAGCCACAAAACGCCCACTAGTTCACTAGTAAGATCATTTTGAGGCTTACTAGTTGACATGTAAGCCACAAAACGCTCACTAATTCACTAGTAAGGTCATTTTGACGCTTACTAGTGAACATGTAAGCCACAAAACGCCCACTAGTTCATTAGTAAGATCATTTTGAGGTTTACTTGTTGACATGTAAGCCGCAAAACACCCACTAGTTCACTAGTAAGATCATTTTGACGCTTACTCGTGAACATGTAAGCCACAAAACGCCCACTAGTATACTAGTAAGATCATTTTGAGGCTTACAAGTGAACATGTACGGCCATCAATGTTCCCACTAGTTCACTCGTAAGATCATTTTGGGGCTTACTAGTTGACATGTAAGCCACAAAATCCCCACTAGTTCACTAGTAAGATCATTTTGAGGCTTACTAGTTGACATGTAAGCCGCAAAACGCCCACTAGTTCACTGGTAAGATCATTTTGAGGCTAACTAGTTGACATGTAAGCCACAAAACGCCCACTAGTTCACTAGTAAGATCATTTTGAGGCTTACAAGTGAAGATGTAAGCCACAAAACGCCCACTCGTTTACTAGTAAGATCATTTTGACGCTTACTAGTGAACACGTAAGGCCATAAATGTGCCCACTAGTTCACTAGTAAGATCATATTGAGGCTTACTATTTGACATGTAAGTCACAAAACGCCCACTAGTTCACTAGTAAGATCATTTTGAGGCTTACTAGTGAACATGTAAGCCACAAAACGCCCACTAGTTCACTAGTAAGATCATTTTGAGGCTTACTAGTGAACATGTAAGCCACAAAACGCCCACTAGTTCACTAGTAAGGTCATTTTGACGCTTACTCGTGAACATGTAAGCCACAAATTGTCACTAGTTCACTAGTAAGGTCATTTTGACGCTTACTAGTTAACATGTAAGCCACAAAACGCCCACTAGTTCACTGGTAAGATCATTTTGAGGCTTACTAGTGAACATGTAAGGCCATAAATGTGCCCACTAGTTCACTAGTAAGATCATTTTGAGGCTTACTAGTTGACATGTAAGCCACAAACGCCGACTAGTTCACTAGTAAGATCATTTTGACGCTTACTCGTGAACATGTAAGCCACAAAACGCCCACTAGTTCACTGGTAAGATACTTTTGAGGCTTACTAGTGAACATGTAAGGCCATAAATGTGCCCACTAGTTCACTAGTAAGATCATTTTGAGGCTTACTGTTTGACATGTAAGCCACAAAACGCCCCTTAGCTCACTCGTAAGATCATTTTGAGGCTTACTAGTTGACATGTAAGCCACAAAACGCCCACTAGTTCACGAGTAAGATCATTTTGAGGCTTACTAGTTGACATGTAAGCCACAAAACGCCCACTAGTTCACGAGTAAGATCATTTTGAGGCTTACGAGTGAAGATGTAAGCCACAAAACGCCCACTAGTTCACTCGTAAGATCATTTTGACGCTTACTAGTGAACACGTAAGGCCATAAATGTGCCCACTATTTCACTAGTAAGATCATTTTGAGGCTTACTAGTGAACATGTAAGCCGCAAAACGCCCATTAGTTCACTCGTAAGATCATTTTGAGGCTTACTAGTTGACATGCAAGCCGCAAAATGCCCACTAGTTCACTAGTAAGATCATTTTGACGCTTACTAGTGAATATGTAAGGCCATAAATGTGCCCACTAGTTCACTAGTAAGATCATTTTGAGGCTTACTAGTTGACATGTAAGCCACAAAACGCTCACTAATTCACTAGTAAGGTCATTTTGACGCTTACTAGTGAACATGTAAGCCACAAAACGCCCACTAGTTCATTAGTAAGATCATTTTGAGGCTTACTTGTTGACATGTAAGCCGCAAAACGCCCACTAGTTCACTAGTAAGATCATTATGAGGCTTACTAGTTGACATGTAAGCCACAAAATCCCCACTAGTTCACTAGTAAGATCATTTTGAGGCTTACTAGTTGACATGTAAGCCGCAAAACGCCCACTAGTTCACTGGTAAGATCATTTTGAGGCTTACTAGTGAAAATGTAAGGCCATAAATGTGCCCACTAGTTCACTAGTAAGATCATTTTGAGGCTTACTAGTTGACATGTAAGCCACAAACGCCCACTAGTTCACTAGTAAGATCATTTTGAGGCTTACGAGTGAAGATGTAAGCCACAAAACGCCCACTAGTTCACTAGTAAGATCATTTTGAGGCTTACTAGTTGACATGTAAGCCACAAAACGCTCACTAATTCACTAGTAAGGTCATTTTGACGCTTACTAGTGAACATGTAAGCCACAAAACGCCCACTAGTTCATTAGTAAGATCATTTTGAGGTTTACTTGTTGACATGTAAGCCGCAAAACACCCACTAGTTCACTAGTAAGATCATTTTGACGCTTACTCGTGAACATGTAAGCCACAAAACGCCCACTAGTATACTAGTAAGATCATTTTGAGGCTTACAAGTGAACATGTACGGCCATCAATGTTCCCACTAGTTCACTCGTAAGATCATTTTGGGGCTTACTAGTTGACATGTAAGCCACAAAATCCCCACTAGTTCACTAGTAAGATCATTTTGAGGCTTACTAGTTGACATGTAAGCCGCAAAACGCCCACTAGTTCACTGGTAAGATCATTTTGAGGCTAACTAGTTGACATGTAAGCCACAAAACGCCCACTAGTTCACTAGTAAGATCATTTTGAGGCTTACAAGTGAAGATGTAAGCCACAAAACGCTCACGCGTTCACTAGTAAGATCATATTGAGGCTTACTAGTGAACATGTAAGCCACAAAACGCCCACTAGTTCACTAGTAAGGTCATTTTGACGCTTACTCGTGAACATGTAAGCCACAAATTGTCACTAGTTCACTAGTAAGGTCATTTTGACGCTTACTAGTTAACATGTAAGCCACAAAACGCCCACTAGTTCACTGGTAAGATCATTTTGAGGCTTACTAGTGAACATGTAAGGCCATAAATGTGCCCACTAGTTCACTAGTAAGATCATTTTGAGGCTTACTAGTTGACATGTAAGCCACAAACGCCGACTAGTTCACTAGTAAGATCATTTTGACGCTTACTCGTGAACATGTAAGCCACAAAACGCCCACTAGTTCACTGGTAAGATAATTTTGAGGCTTACTAGTGAACATGTAAGGCCATAAATGTGCCCACTAGTTCACTAGTAAGATCATTTTGAGGCTTACTGGTTGACATGTAAGCCACAAAACGCCCCTTAGCTCACTCGTAAGATCATTTTGAGGCTTACTAGTTGACATGTAAGCCACAAAACGCCCACTAGTTCACGAGTAAGATCATTTTGAGGCTTACTAGTTGACATGTAAGCCACAAAACGC
This sequence comes from Hippocampus zosterae, assembly GCF_025434085.1. Classification (NCBI taxonomy): domain Eukaryota; kingdom Metazoa; phylum Chordata; class Actinopteri; order Syngnathiformes; family Syngnathidae; genus Hippocampus; species Hippocampus zosterae. Next base: position 151,773 of record NW_026262960.1, read on the forward strand.
CCACTAGTTCACGAGTAAGATCATTTTGAGGCTTACGAGTGAAGATGTAAGCCACAAAACGCCCACTAGTTCACTCGTAAGATCATTTTGACGCTTACTAGTGAACACGTAAGGCCATAAATGTGCCCACTATTTCACTAGTAAGATCATTTTGAGGCTTACTAGTGAACATGTAAGCCACAAAACGCCCACTAGTTCACTAGTAAGATCATTTTGAGGCTTACTTGTTGACATGTAAGCCGCAAAACGCCCATTAGTTCACTCGTAAGATCATTTTGAGGCTTACTAGTTGACATGCAAGCCGCAAAATGCCCACTAGTTCACTAGTAAGATCATTTTGACGCTTACTAGTGAATATGTAAGGCCATAAATGTGCCCACTAGTTCACTAGTAAGATCATTTTGAGGCTTACTAGTTGACATGTAAGCCACAAACGCCGACTAGTTTACTAGTAAGATCATTTTGACGCTTACTCGTGAACATGTAAGCCACAAAACGCCCACTAGTTCACTGGTAAGATAATTTTGAGGCTTACTAGTGAACATGTAAGGCCATAAATGTGCCCACTAGTTCACTAGTAAGATCATTTTGAGGCTTACTGGTTGACATGTAAGCCACAAAACGCCCCTTAGCTCACTCGTAAGATCATTTTGAGGCTTACTAGTTGACATGTAAGCCACAAAACGCCCACTAGTTCACGAGTAAGATCATTTTGAGGCTTACTAGTTGACATGTAAGCCACAAAACGCCCACTAGTTCACGAGTAAGATCATTTTGAGGCTTACGAGTGAAGATGTAAGCCACAAAACGCCCACTAGTTCACTCGTAAGATCATTTTGACGCTTACTAGTGAACACGTAAGGCCATAAATGTGCCCACTATTTCACTAGTAAGATCATTTTGAGGCTTACTAGTGAACATGTAAGCCACAAAACGCCCACTAGTTCACTAGTAAGATCATTTTGAGGCTTACTTGTTGACATGTAAGCCGCAAAACGCCCATTAGTTCACTCGTAAGATCATTTTGAGGCTTACTAGTTGACATGCAAGCCGCAAAATGCCCACTAGTTCACTAGTAAGATCATTTTGACGCTTACTAGTGAATATGTAAGGCCATAAATGTGCCCACTAGTTCACTAGTAAGATCATTTTGAGGCTTACTAGTTGACATGTAAGCCACAAAACGCTCACTAATTCACTAGTAAGGTCATTTTGACGCTTACTAGTGAACATGTAAGCCACAAAACGCCCACTAGTTCATTAGTAAGATCATTTTGAGGCTTACTTGTTGACATGTAAGCCGCAAAACGCCCACTAGTTCACTAGTAAGATCATTATGAGGCTTACTAGTTGACATGTAAGCCACAAAATCCCCACTAGTTCACTAGTAAGATCATTTTGAGGCTTACTAGTTGACATGTAAGCCGCAAAACGCCCACTAGTTCACTGGTAAGATCATTTTGAGGCTTACTAGTGAACATGTAAGGCCATAAATGTGCCCACTAGTTCACTAGTAAGATCATTTTGAGGCTTACTAGTCGACATGTAAGCCACAAACGCCCACTAGTTCACTAGTAAGATCATTTTGAGGCTTACGAGTGAAGATGTAAGCCACAAAACGCCCACTAGTTCACTAGTAAGATCATTTTGAGGCTTACTAGTTGACATGTAAGCCACAAAACGCTCACTAATTCACTAGTAAGGTCATTTTGACGCTTACTAGTGAACATGTAAGCCACAAAACGCCCACTAGTTCATTAGTAAGATCATTTTGAGGTTTAGTTGTTGACATGTAAGCCGCAAAACACCCACTAGTTCACTAGTAAGATCATTTTGACGCTTACTCGTGAACATGTAAGCCACAAAACGCCCACTAGTATACTAGTAAGATCATTTTGAGGCTTACAAGTGAACATGTACGGCCATCAATGTTCCCACTAGTTGACTCGTAAGATCATTTTGGGGCTTACTAGTTGACATGTAAGCCACAAAATCCCCACTAGTTCACTAGTAAGATCATTTTGAGGCTTACTAGTTGACATGTAAGCCGCAAAACGCCCACTAGTTCACTGGTAAGATCATTTTGAGGCTAACTAGTTGACATGTAAGCCACAAAACGCCCACTAGTTCACTAGTAAGATCATTTTGAGGCTTACAAGTGAAGATGTAAGCCACAAAACGCCCACTCGTTTACTAGTAAGATCATTTTGACGCTTACTAGTGAACACGTAAGGCCATAAATGTGCCCACTAGTTCACTAGTAAGATCATATTGAGGCTTACTATTTGACATGTAAGTCACAAAACGCCCACTAGTTCACTAGTAAGATCATTTTGAGGCTTACTAGTGAACATGTAAGCCACAAAACGCCCACTAGTTCACTAGTAAGATCATTTTGAGGCTTACTAGTGAACATGTAAGCCACAAAACGCCCACTAGTTCACTAGTAAGGTCATTTTGACGCTTACTCGTGAACATGTAAGCCACAAATTCTCACTAGTTCACTAGTAAGGTCATTTTGACGCTTACTAGTTAACATGTAAGCCACAAAACGCCCACTAGTTCATTGGTAAGATCATTTTGAGGCTTACTAGTGAACATGTAAGGCCATAAATGTGCCCACTAGTTCACTAGTAAGATCATTTTGAGGCTTACTAGTTGACATGTAAGCCACAAACGCCCACTAGTTCACTAGTAAGATCATTTTGAGGCTTACGAGTGAAGATGTAAGCCACAAAACGCCCACTAGTTCACTAGTAAGATCATTTTGAGGCTTACTAGTTGACATGTAAGCCACAAAACGCTCACTAATTCACTAGTAAGGTCATTTTGACGCTTACTAGTGAACATGTAAGCCACAAAACGCCCACTAGTTCATTAGTAAGATCATTTTGAGGTTTACTTGTTGACATGTAAGCCGCAAAACTCCCACTAGTTCACTCGTAAGATCATTTTGAGGCTTACTAGTTGACATGCAAGCGGCAAAACACCCACTAGTTCACTAGTAAGATCATTTTGACGCTTACTCGTGAACATGTAAGCCACAAAACGCCCACTAGTATACTAGTAAGATCATTTTGAGGCTTACAAGTGAACATGTACGGCCATCAATGTTCCCACTAGTTCACTCGTAAGATCATTTTGGGGCTTACTAGTTGACATGTAAGCCACAAAATCCCCACTAGTTCACTAGTAAGATCATTTTGAGGCTTACTAGTTGACAAGTAAGCCGCAAAACGCCCACTAGTTCACTGGTAAGATCATTTTGAGGCTAACTAGTTGACATGTAAGCCACAAAACGCCCACTAGTTCACTAGTAAGATCATTTTGAGGCTTACAAGTGAAGATGTAAGCCACAAAACGCCCACTCGTTTACTAGTAAGATCATTTTGACGCTTACTAGTGAACACGTAAGGCCATAAATGTGCCCACTAGTTCACTAGTAAGATCATATTGAGGCTTACTATTTGACATGTAAGTCACAAAACGCCCACTAGTTCACTAGTAAGATCATTTTGAGGCTTACTAGTGAACATGTAAGCCACAAAACGCCCACTAGTTCACTAGTAAGGTCATTTTGACGCTTACTCGTGAACATGTAAGCCACAAATTGTCACTAGTTCACTAGTAAGATCATTTTGAGGCTTACTAGTGAACATGTAAGGCCATAAATGTGCCCACTAGTTCACTAGTAAGATCATTTTGACGCCTACTAGTGAACATGTAAGCCACAAAACACTCACTAGTTCACTAGTAAGGTCATTTTGACACTTACTAGTGAACATGTAAGCCACAAAACGCTCACTAGTTCACTAGTAAGATCATTTTGAGGCTTACTAGTGAACATTTAAGGCCATAAATGTGCCCACTAGTTCACTAGTAAGATCATTTTGAGGCTTAGTAGTTGACATGTAAGCCACAAAATGCCCACTAGTTCACTAGTAAGATCATTGTGAGGCTTACTAGTTGACATGTAAGCCGCAAAACGCCCACTAGTTCATTAGTAAGATCATTATGAGGCTTACTTGTTGACATGTAAGCCGCAAAACGCCCACTAGTTCACTCGTAAGATCATTTTGATGCTTACTAGTTGACATGCAAGCCGCAAAACGCCCACTAGTTCACTAGTAAGATCATTTTGACGCTTACTCGTGAACATGTAAGCCACAAAACGCCCACTAGTTCACTAGTAAGGTCATTTTGACGCTTACTAGTGAACATGTAAGCCACAAAACGCCCACTAGTTCATTAGGAAGATCATTTTGAGGCTTACTTGTTGACATGTAAGCCGCAAAACGCACCCTAGTTCACTAGTAAGATCATTTTGACGCTTACTAGTTGACATGTAAGCCGCAAAACGCCCACTAGTTCACTGGTAAGATCATTTTGAGGCTTACTAGTGAACATGTAAGGCCATAAATGTGCCCACTAGTTCACTAGTAAGATCATTTTGAGGCTTACTAGTTGACATGTAAGCCACAAACGCCCACTAGTTCACTGGTAAGATCATTTTGAGGCTTACGAGTGAAGATGTAAGCCACAAAACGCCCACTAGTTCACTAGTAAGATCATTTTGAGGCTTACTAGTTGACATGTAAGCCACATAACGCTCACTAATTCACTAGTAAGGTCATTTTGACGCTTACTAGTGAACATGTAAGCCACAAAACGCCCACTAGTTCATTAGTAAGATAATTTTGAGGCTTCCTTGTTGACATGTAAGCCGCAAAACTCCCACTAGTTCACTCGTAAGATAATTTTGAGGCTTACTAGTTGACATGCAAGCCGCAAAACACCCACTAGTTCACTAGTAAGATCATTTTCACGCTTACTCGTGAAGATGTAAGCCACAAAACGCCCACTACTATCCTAGTAAGATCATTTTGAGGCTTACAAGTGAACATGTAAGGCCATAAATGTGCCCACTAGTTCACTCGTAAGATCATTTTGGGGCTTACTAGTTGACATGTAAGCCACAAAATCCCCACTAGTTCACTAGTAAGATCATTTTGAGGCTTACTAGTTGACATGTAAGCCGCAAAACGCCCACTAGTTTACTGGTAAGATCATTTTGAGGCTTACTAGTGAACATGTAAGGCCATAAATGTGCCCACTAGTTCACTAGTAAGATCATTTTGAGGCTAACTAGTTGACATGTAAGCCACAAAACGCCCACTAGTTCACTAGTAAGATCATTTTGAGGCTTACAAGTGAAGATGTAAGCCACAAAACGCCCACTAGTTTACTAGTAAGATCATTTTGACGCTTACTAGTGAACACGGAAGGCCATAAATGTGCCCACTAGTTCACTAGTAAGATCATATTGAGGCTTACTATTTGACATATAAGCCACAAAACGCCCACTAGTTCACTAGTAAGATCATTTTGAGGCTTACTAGTGAACATGTGAGCCACAAAACGCCCACTTGTTCACTAGTAAGATCATTTTGACGCTTACTAGTGAACATGTAAGCCACAAAACGTTCACTAGTTCACAAGTAAGGTCATTGTGACGCTTACTAGTGAACACGTAAGCCACAAAAGAACCGACTAGTTCACTATTAAGATCATTTTGAGGCTTACTAGTTGACATGTAAGCCGCAAAACGCCCACTAGTTCACGAGTAAGATCATTTTCACGCTTACTAGTTGACATGTAAGGCCATAAACGTGCCCACTAGTTCACTAGTAAGATCATTTTGAGGCTTACTAGTGAACACGGAAGGCCATAAATGTGCCCACTAGTTCACTAGTAAGATCATATTGAGGCTTACTATTTGACATATAAGCCACAAAACGCCCACTAGTTCACTAGTAAGATCATTTTGAGGCTTACTAGTGAACATGTAAGCCACAAAACGCCCACTTGTTCACTAGTAAGATCATTTTGACGCTTACTAGTGAACATGTAAGCCACAAAACGTTCACTAGTTCACAAGTAAGGTCATTGTGACGCTTACTAGTGAACACGTAAGCCACAAAAGAACCGACTAGTTCACTATTAAGATCATTTTGAGGCTTACTAGTTGACATGTAAGCCGCAAAACGCCCACTAGTTCACGAGTAAGATCATTTTCACGCTTACTAGTTGACATGTAAGGCCATAAACGTGCCCACTAGTTCACTAGTAAGATCATTTTGAGGCTTACTAGTTGACATGTAAGCCACAAAATGCCCACTAGTTCTCTAGTAAGATCATTTTGAGGCTTACTAGTGAAGATGTAAGCCACAAAACGCCCACTTGTTCACTAGTAAGATCATTTTGACGCTTACTAGTTAACATGTAAGCCACAAAACGCCCACTAGTTCACTAGTAAGATAATTTTGAGGCTTACTTGTTGAAATGTAAGCCGCAAAATGCCCACTAGTTCACTCGTAAGATCATTTTATGGCTTACTAGTTGACATGCAAGCCGCAAAACGCCCACTAGTTCACTAGTAAGATCATTTTGACGCTTACTAGTGAACATGTAAGGCCATAAATGTGCCCACTAGTTCACTAGTAAGATCATTTTGAGGCTCACTCGTTGACATGTAAGCCACAAAACGCTCACTAATTCACTAGTAAGGTCATTTTGACGCTTACTAGTGAACATGTAAGCCACAAAACGCCCACTAGTTCATTAGTAAGATCATTTTGAGGCTTACTTGTTGACATGTAAGCCGCAAAACGGCCACTAGTTCACTAGTAAGATCATTTTGACGCTTACTCGTGAACATGTAAGCCACAAAACGCCCACGAGTTCACTGGTAAGATCATTTTGAGGCTTACTAGTGAACATGTAAGGCCATAAATGTGCCCACTAGTTCACTGGTAAGATCATTTTGAGGCTTACTAGTTGAAATATAAGCCGCAAAACCCCCACTAGTTCACTGGTAAGATCATTTTGAGGCTTACTTGTTGACATGTAAGCCGCAAAACGGCCACTAGTTCACTAGTAAGATCATTTTGACGCTTACTCGTGAACATGTAAGCCACAAAACGCCCACGAGTTCACTGGTAAGATCATTTTGAGGCTTACTAGTGAACATGTAAGGCCATAAATGTGCCCACTAGTTCACTGGTAAGATCATTCTGAGGCTTACTAGTTGACATGTAAGCCACAAAATCCCCACTAGTTCACTAGTAAGATCATTTTGAGGCTTACTAGTTGACATATAAGCCGCAAAACCCCCACTAGTTCACTGGTAAGATCGTTTTGAGGCTTACTAGTGAACATGTAAGGCCATAAATGTGCCCACTAGTTCACGAGTAAGATCATTTTGAGGCTTACTAGTTGACATGTAAGCCACAAAACGCCCACTAGTTCACTAGTAAGATCATTTTGACGCTTACTAGTGAACATGTAAGCCACAAAACGCTCACTAGTTCATAAGTAAGGTCATTGTGACGCTTACTAGTGAACATGTCATCCACAAAAGAACCCACTAGTTCACTAGTAAGATCATTTTGAGGCTTACTAGTTGACATGTAAGCCACAAAACGCCCCTTAGCTCACTCGTAAGATCATTTTGAGGCTTACTAGTGAACATGTAAGCCACAAAACGCTCATTAGTTCACTAGTAAGGTCATTTTGACCCTTACTCGTGAACATGTAAGCCACAAAACGGCCACTAGTTCACTAGTAAGATCATTTTGAGGCTTACTATTGAACATGTAAGCCACAAAACGCCCACTAGTTCATTAGTAAGATCATTTTGAGGCTTACTTGTTGACATGTAAGCCGCAGAACGCCCACTAGTTCACTAGTAAGATCATTTTGAGGCTTACTAGTGAACATGTAAAGCCATAAATGTGCCCACTAGTTCACTAGTAAGATCATTTTGACACTTACTAGTGAACATGTAAGCCACAAAACGCTCACTAGTTCACTAGTAAGATCATTTTGAGGCTTACTCGTGAACATGTAAGGCCATAAATGTGCCCACTAGTTCACTAGTAAGATCATTTTGAGGCTTAGTAGTTGACATGTAAGCCACAAAATGCCCACTAGTTCACTAGTAAGATCATTGTGAGGCTTACTAGTGAACATGTAAGCCACAAAACGCTCACTAGTTCACTAGTAAGATCATTTTGAGGCTTACTAGTTGACATGTAAGCCGCAAAACGCCAACTAGCTCACTCGTAAGGTCATTTTGACTCTTACTAGTGAACATGTAAGCCGCAAAACGCACACTAGTTCACTAGTAAGATCATTTTGAGGCTTACTAGTTGACATGTAAGCCGCAAAACGCCTACTAGTTCACTAGTAAGATCAGTTTGAGGCTTACTCGTGAACATGTAAGGCCATAAATGTGCCCACTAGTTCACTAGTAAGATCATTTTGAGGCTTAGTAGTTGACATGTAAGCCACAAAATGCCCACTAGTTCACTAGTAAGATCATTGTGAGGCTTACTAGTAGACATGTAAGCCGCAAAACGCCAACTAGCTCACTAGTAAGATCATTTTGAGGCTTACTAGTTGACATGTAAGCCGCAAAACGGCCACTAGTTCACTAGTAAGATCATTTTGACGCTTACTCGTGAACATGTAAGCCACAAAACGCCCACGAGTTCACTGGTAAGATCATTTTGAGGCTTACTAGTGAACATGTAAGGCCATAAATGTGCCCACTAGTTCACTGGTAAGATCATTTTGAGGCTTACTAGTTGACATGTAAGCCACAAAATCCCCACTAGTTCACTAGTAAGATCATTTTGAGGCTTACTAGTTGACATATAAGCCGCAAAACCCCCACTAGTTCACTGGTAAGATCGTTTTGAGGCTTACTAGTGAACATGTAAGGCCATAAATGTGCCCACTAGTTCACGAGTAAGATCATTTTGAGGCTTACTAGTTGACATGTAAGCCACAAAACGCCCACTAGTTCACTAGTAAGATCATTTTGAGTCTTACTAGTGAACATGTAAGCCACAAAACGCCCACTAGTTCACTAGTAAGATCATTTTGACGCTTACTAGTGAACATGTAAGCCACAAAACGCTCACTAGTTCATAAGTAAGGTCATTGTGACGCTTACTAGTGAACATGTCATCCACAAAAGAACCCACTATTTCACTAGTAAGATCATTTTGAGGCTTACTAGTTGACATGTAAGCCACAAAACGCCCCTTAGCTCACTCGTAAGATCATTTTGAGGCTTACTAGTGAACATGTAAGCCACAAAACGCTCATTAGTTCACTAGTAAGGTCATTTTGACCCTTACTCGTGAACATGTAAGCCACAAAACGGCCACTAGTTCACTAGTAAGATCATTTTGAGGCTTACGAGTGAAGATGTAAGCCACAAAACGCCCACTAGTTCACTAGTAAGATCATTTTGAGGCTTACTAGTTGACATGTAAGCCACAAAACGCTCACTAATTCACTAGTAAGGTCATTTTGACGCTTACTAGTGAACATGTAAGCCACAAAACGCCCACTAGTTCATTAGTAAGATCATTTTGAGGTTTACTTGTTGACATGTAAGCCGCAAAACTCCCACTAGTTCACTCGTAAGATCATTTTGAGGCTTACTAGTTGACATGCAAGCGGCAAAACACCCACTAGTTCACTAGTAAGATCATTTTGACGCTTACTCGTGAACATGTAAGCCACAAAACGCCCACTAGTATACTAGTAAGATCATTTTGAGGCTTACAAGTGAACATGTACGGCCATCAATGTTCCCACTAGTTCACTCGTAAGATCATTTTGGGGCTTACTAGTTGACATGTAAGCCACAAAATCCCCACTAGTTCACTAGTAAGATCATTTTGAGGCTTACTAGTTGACAAGTAAGCCGCAAAACGCCCACTAGTTCACTGGTAAGATCATTTTGAGGCTAACTAGTTGACATGTAAGCCACAAAACGCCCACTAGTTCACTAGTAAGATCATTTTGAGGCCTACAAGTGAAGATGTAAGCCACAAAACGCCCACTCGTTTACTAGTAAGATCATTTTGACGCTTACTAGTGAACACGTAAGGCCATAAATGTGCCCACTAGTTCACTAGTAAGATCATATTGAGGCTTACTATTTGACATGTAAGTCACAAAACGCCCACTAGTTCACTAGTAAGATCATTTTGAGGCTTACTAGTGAACATGTAAGCCACAAAACGCCCACTAGTTCACTAGTAAGGTCATTTTGACGCTTACTCGTGAACATGTAAGCCACAAATTGTCACTAGTTCACTAGTAAGGTCATTTTGACCCTTACTCGTGAACATGTAAGCCACAAAACGGCCACTAGTTCACTAGTAAGATCATTTTGAGGCTTACGAGTGAAGATGTAAGCCACAAAACGCCCACTAGTTCACTAGTAAGATCATTTTGAGGCTTACTAGTTGACATGTAAGCCACAAAACGCTCACTAATTCACTAGTAAGGTCATTTTGACGCTTACTAGTGAACATGTAAGCCACAAAACGCCCACTAGTTCATTAGTAAGATCATTTTGAGGTTTACTTGTTGACATGTAAGCCGCAAAACTCCCACTAGTTCACTCGTAAGATCATTTTGAGGCTTACTAGTTGACATGCAAGCGGCAAAACACCCACTAGTTCACTAGTAAGATCATTTTGACGCTTACTCGTGAACATGTAAGCCACAAAACGCCCACTAGTATACTAGTAAGATCATTTTGAGGCTTACAAGTGAACATGTACGGCCATCAATGTTCCCACTAGTTCACTCGTAAGATCATTTTGGGGCTTACTAGTTGACATGTAAGCCACAAAATCCCCACTAGTTCACTAGTAAGATCATTTTGAGGCTTACTAGTTGACAAGTAAGCCGCAAAACGCCCACTAGTTCACTGGTAAGATCATTTTGAGGCTAACTAGTTGACATGTAAGCCACAAAACGCCCACTAGTTCACTAGTAAGATCATTTTGAGGCTTACAAGTGAAGATGTAAGCCACAAAACGCCCACTCGTTTACTAGTAAGATCATTTTGACGCTTACTAGTGAACACGTAAGGCCATAAATGTGCCCACTAGTTCACTAGTAAGATCATATTGAGGCTTACTATTTGACATGTAAGTCACAAAACGCCCACTAGTTCACTAGTAAGATCATTTTGAGGCTTACTAGTGAACATGTAAGCCACAAAACGCCCACTAGTTCACTAGTAAGGTCATTTTGACGCTTACTCGTGAACATGTAAGCCACAAATTGTCACTAGTTCACTAGTAAGGTCATTTTGACGCTTACCCGTGAACATGTAAGCCACAGAACGCACACTAGTTCACTAGTAAGATCATTTGGAGGCTTACTAGTGAACATGTAAGGCCATAAATGTGCCCACTAGTTCACTAGTAAGATCATTTTGACGCCTACTAGTGAACATGTAAGCCACAAAACACTCACTAGTTCACTAGTAAGGTCATTTTGACACTTACTAGTGAACATGTAAGCCACAAAACGCTCACTAGTTCACTAGTAAGATCATTTTGAGGCTTACTAGTGAACATGTAAGGCCATAAATGTGCCCACTAGTTCACTAGTAAGATCATTTTGAGGCTTAGTAGTTGACATGTAAGCCACAAAATGCCCACTAGTTCACTAGTAAGATCATTGTGAGGCTTACTAGTTGACATGTAAGCCGCAAAACGCCCACTAGTTCATTAGTAAGATCATTATGAGGCTTACTTGTTGACATGTAAGCCGCAAAACGCCCACTAGTTCACTCGTAAGATCATTTTGATGCTTACTAGTTGACATGCAAGCCGCAAAACGCCCACTAGTTCACTAGTAAGATCATTTTGACGCTTACTCGTGAACATGTAAGCCACAAAACGCCCACTAGTTCACTAGTAAGGTCATTTTGACGCTTACTAGTGAACATGTAAGCCACAAAACGCCCACTAGTTCATTAGGAAGATCATTTTGAGGCTTACTTGTTGACATGTAAGCCGCAAAATGCCCACTAGTTCACTAGTAAGATCATTTTGACGCTTACTCGTGAACATGTAAGCCACAAAACGGCCACTAGTTCACTGGTAAGATCATTTTGAGGCTTACTAGTGAACATTTAAGCCACAAAACGCCCACTAGTTCACTAGTAAGATCATTTTGAGGCTTACTAGTTGACATGTAAGCCACAAAATCCCCACTAGTTCACTAGTAAGATCATTTTGAGGCTTACTAGTTGACATGTAAGCCGCAAAACGCCCACTAGTTCACTGGTAAGATCATTTTGAGGCTTACTAGTGAACATGTAAGGCCATAAATGTGCCCACTAGTTCACTAGTAAGATCATTTTGAGGCTTACTAGTTGACATGTAAGCCACAAACGCCCACTAGTTCACTGGTAAGATCATTTTGAGGCTTACGAGTGAAGATGTAAGCCACAAAACGCCCACTAGTTCACTAGTAAGATCATTTTGAGGCTTACTAGTTGACATGTAAGCCACATAACGCTCACTAATTCACTAGTAAGGTCATTTTGACGCTTACTAGTGAACATGTAAGCCACAAAACGCCCACTAGTTCATTAGTAAGATAATTTTGAGGCTTCCTTGTTGACATGTAAGCCGCAAAACTCCCACTAGTTCACTCGTAAGATAATTTTGAGGCTTACTAGTTGACATGCAAGCCGCAAAACACCCACTAGTTCACTAGTAAGATCATTTTCACGCTTACTCGTGAAGATGTAAGCCACAAAACGCCCACTACTATCCTAGTAAGATCATTTTGAGGCTTACAAGTGAACATGTAAGGCCATAAATGTGCCCACTAGTTCACTCGTAAGATCATTTTGGGGCTTACTAGTTGACATGTAAGCCACAAAATCCCCACTAGTTCACTAGTAAGATCATTTTGAGGCTTACTAGTTGACATGTAAGCCGCAAAACGCCCACTAGTTTACTGGTAAGATCATTTTGAGGCTTACTAGTGAACATGTAAGGCCATAAATGTGCCCACTAGTTCACTAGTAAGATCATTTTGAGGCTAACTAGTTGACATGTAAGCCACAAAACGCCCACTAGTTCACTAGTAAGATCATTTTGAGGCTTACAAGTGAAGATGTAAGCCACAAAACGCCCACTAGTTTACTAGTAAGATCATTTTGACGCTTACTAGTGAACACGGAAGGCCATAAATGTGCCCACTAGTTCACTAGTAAGATCATATTGAGGCTTACTATTTGACATATAAGCCACAAAACGCCCACTAGTTCACTAGTAAGATCATTTTGAGGCTTACTAGTGAACATGTGAGCCACAAAACGCCCACTTGTTCACTAGTAAGATCATTTTGACGCTTACTAGTGAACATGTAAGCCACAAAACGTTCACTAGTTCACAAGTAAGGTCATTGTGACGCTTACTAGTGAACACGTAAGCCACAAAAGAACCGACTAGTTCACTATTAAGATCATTTTGAGGCTTACTAGTTGACATGTAAGCCGCAAAACGCCCACTAGTTCACGAGTAAGATCATTTTCACGCTTACTAGTTGACATGTAAGGCCATAAACGTGCCCACTAGTTCACTAGTAAGATCATTTTGAGGCTTACTAGTGAACACGGAAGGCCATAAATGTGCCCACTAGTTCACTAGTAAGATCATATTGAGGCTTACTATTTGACATATAAGCCACAAAACGCCCACTAGTTCACTAGTAAGATCATTTTGAGGCTTACTAGTGAACATGTAAGCCACAAAACGCCCACTTGTTCACTAGTAAGATCATTTTGACGCTTACTAGTGAACATGTAAGCCACAAAACGTTCACTAGTTCACAAGTAAGGTCATTGTGACGCTTACTAGTGAACACGTAAGCCACAAAAGAACCGACTAGTTCACTATTAAGATCATTTTGAGGCTTACTAGTTGACATGTAAGCCGCAAAACGCCCACTAGTTCACGAGTAAGATCATTTTCACGCTTACTAGTTGACATGTAAGGCCATAAACGTGCCCACTAGTTCACTAGTAAGATCATTTTGAGGCTTACTAGTTGACATGTAAGCCACAAAATGCCCACTAGTTCTCTAGTAAGATCATTTTGAGGCTTACTAGTGAAGATGTAAGCCACAAAACGCCCACTTGTTCACTAGTAAGATCATTTTGACGCTTACTAGTTAACATGTAAGCCACAAAACGCCCACTAGTTCACTAGTAAGATAATTTTGAGGCTTACTTGTTGAAATGTAAGCCGCAAAATGCCCACTAGTTCACTCGTAAGATCATTTTGTGGCTTACTAGTTGACATGCAAGCCGCAAAACGCCCACTAGTTCACTCGTAAGATCATTTTGACGCTTACTAGTGAACATGTAAGGCCATAAATGTGCCCACTAGTTCACTAGTAAGATCATTTTGAGGCTTACTCGTTGACATGTAAGCCACAAAACGCTCACTAATTCACTAGTAAGGTCATTTTGACGCTTACTAGTGAACATGTAAGCCACAAAACGCCCACTAGTTCATTAGTAAGATCATTTTGAGGCTTACTTGTTGACATGTAAGCCGCAAAACGGCCACTAGTTCACTAGTAAGATCATTTTGACGCTTACTCGTGAACATGTAAGCCACAAAACGCCCACGAGTTCACTGGTAAGATCATTTTGAGGCTTACTAGTGAACATGTAAGGCCATAAATGTGCCCACTAGTTCACTGGTAAGATCATTTTGAGGCTTACTAGTTGAAATATAAGCCGCAAAACCCCCACTAGTTCACTGGTAAGATCATTTTGAGGCTTACTTGTTGACATGTAAGCCGCAAAACGGCCACTAGTTCACTAGTAAGATCATTTTGACGCTTACTCGTGAACATGTAAGCCACAAAACGCCCACGAGTTCACTGGTAAGATCATTTTGAGGCTTACTAGTGAACATGTAAGGCCATAAATGTGCCCACTAGTTCACTGGTAAGATCATTCTGAGGCTTACTAGTTGACATGTAAGCCACAAAATCCCCACTAGTTCACTAGTAAGATCATTTTGAGGCTTACTAGTTGACATATAAGCCGCAAAACCCCCACTAGTTCACTGGTAAGATCGTTTTGAGGCTTACTAGTGAACATGTAAGGCCATAAATGTGCCCACTAGTTCACGAGTAAGATCATTTTGAGGCTTACTAGTTGACATGTAAGCCACAAAACGCCCACTAGTTCACTAGTAAGATCATTTTGACGCTTACTAGTGAACATGTAAGCCACAAAACGCTCACTACTTCATAAGTAAGGTCATTGTGACGCTTACTAGTGAACATGTCATCCACAAAAGAACCCACTAGTTCACTAGTAAGATCATTTTGAGGCTTACTAGTTGACATGTAAGCCACAAAACGCCCCTTAGCTCACTCGTAAGATCATTTTGAGGCTTACTAGTGAACATGTAAGCCACAAAACGCTCATTAGTTCACTAGTAAGGTCATTTTGACCCTTACTCGTGAACATGTAAGCCACAAAACGGCCACTAGTTCACTAGTAAGATCATTTTGAGGCTTACTATTGAACATGTAAGCCACAAAACGCCCACTAGTTCATTAGTAAGATCATTTTGAGGCTTACTTGTTGACATGTAAGCCGCAGAACGCCCACTAGTTCACTAGTAAGATCATTTTGAGGCTTACTAGTGAACATGTAAAGCCATAAATGTGCCCACTAGTTCACTAGTAAGATCATTTTGACACTTACTAGTGAACATGTAAGCCACAAAACGCTCACTAGTTCACTAGTAAGATCATTTTGAGGCTTACTCGTGAACATGTAAGGCCATAAATGTGCCCACTAGTTCACTAGTAAGATCATTTTGAGGCTTAGTAGTTGACATGTAAGCCACAAAATGCCCACTAGTTCACTAGTAACATCATTGTGAGGCTTACTAGTGAACATGTAAGCCACAAAACGCTCACTAGTTCACTAGTAAGATCATTTTGAGGCTTACTAGTTGACATGTAAGCCGCAAAACGCCAACTAGCTCACTCGTAAGGTCATTTTGACTCTTACTAGTGAACATGTAAGCCGCAAAACGCACACTAGTTCACTAGTAAGATCATTTTGAGGCTTACTAGTTGACATGTAAGCCGCAAAACGCCTACTAGTTCACTAGTAAGATCATTTTGAGGCTTACTCGTGAACATGTAAGGCCATAAATGTGCCCACTAGTTCACTAGTAAGATCATTTTGAGGCTTAGTAGTTGACATGTAAGCCACAAAATGCCCACTAGTTCACTAGTAAGATCATTGTGAGGCTTACTAGTTGACATGTAAGCCGCAAAACGCCAACTAGCTCACTAGTAAGATCATTTTGAGGCTTACTAGTTGACATGTAAGCCGCAAAACGGCCACTAGTTCACTAGTAAGATCATTTTGACGCTTACTCGTGAACATGTAAGCCACAAAACGCCCACGAGTTCACTGGTAAGATCATTTTGAGGCTTACTAGTGAACATGTAAGGCCATAAATGTGGCCACTAGTTCACTGGTAAGATCATTTTGAGGCTTACTAGTTGACATATAAGCCGCAAAACCCCCACTAGTTCACTGGTAAGATCATTTTGAGGCTTACTTGTTGACATGTAAGCCGCAAAACGGCCACTAGTTCACTAGTAAGATCATTTTGACGCTTACTCGTGAACATGTAAGCCACAAAACGCCCACGAGTTCACTGGTAAGATCATTTTGAGGCTTACTAGTGAACATGTAAGGCCATAAATGTGCCCAATAGTTCACTGGTAAGATCATTTTGAGGCTTACTAGTTGACATGTAAGCCACAAAATCCCCACTAGTTCACTAGTAAGATCATTTTGAGGCTTACTAGTTGACATATAAGCCGCAAAACCCCCACTAGTTCACTGGTAAGATCGTTTTGAGGCTTACTAGTGAACATGTAAGGCCATAAATGTGCCCACTAGTTCACGAGTAAGATCATTTTGAGGCTTACTAGTTGACATGTAAGCCACAAAACGCCCACTAGTTCACTAGTAAGATCATTTTGAGTCTTACTAGTGAACATGTAAGCCACAAAACGCCCACTAGTTCACTAGTAAGATCATTTTGACGCTTACTAGTGAACATGTAAGCCACAAAACGCTCACTAGTTCATAAGTAAGGTCATTGTGACGCTTACTAGTGAACATGTCATCCACAAAAGAACCCACTATTTCACTAGTAAGATCATTTTGAGGCTTACTAGTTGACATGTAAGCCACAAAACGCCCCTTAGCTCACTCGTAAGATCATTTTGAGGCTTACTAGTGAACATGTAAGCCACAAAACGCTCATTAGTTCACTAGTAAGGTCATTTTGACCCTTACTCGTGAACATGTAAGCCACAAAACGGCCACTAGTTCACTAGTAAGATCATTTTGAGGCTTACTATTGAACATGTAAGCCACAAAACGGCCACTAGTTCACTAGTAAGATCATTCTGACGCTTACCGGTGAACATGTAAGCCACAGAACGCCCACTAGTTCACTAGTAAGATCATTTTGAGGCTTACTAGTGAACATGTAAAGCCATAAATGTGCCCACTAGTTCACTAGTAAGATCATTTTGACACTTACTAGTGAACATGTAAGCCACAAAACGCTCACTAGTTCACTAGTAAGATCATTTTGAGGCTTACTCGTGAACATGTAAGGCCATAAATGTGCCCACTAGTTCACTAGTAAGATCATTTTGAGGCTTAGTAGTTGACATGTAAGCCACAAAATGCCCACTAGTTCACTAGTAAGATCATTGTGAGGCTTACTAGTGAACATGTAAGCCACAAAACGCTCACTAGTTCACTAGTAAGATCATTTTGAGGCTTACTAGTTGACATGTAAGCCGCAAAACGCCAACTAGCTCACTCGTAAGATCATTTTGACTCTTACTAGTGAACATGTAAGCCGCAAAACGCACACTAGTTCACTAGTAAGATCATTTTGAGGCTTACTAGTTGACATGTAAGCCGCAAAACGCCTACTAGTTCACTAGTAAGATCATTTTGACGCTTACTAGTGAACATGTAAGCCACAAAACACTCACTAGTTCACTAGTAAAGTCATTTTGATACTTACTAGTGAACATGTAAGCCACAAAACGCTCTCTAGTAAGATCATTTTGAGGCTTACTAGTGAACATGTAAGGCCATAAATGTGCCCACTAGTTCACTAGTAAGATCATTTTGAGGCTTAGTAGTTGACATGTAAGCCACAAAATGCCCACTAGTTCACTAGTAAGATCATTTTGAGGCTTATTTGTTGACATGTAAGCCGCAAAACGCCCACTAGGTCACTCGTAAGATCATTATGACGCTTACTAGTGAACATGTGAGCCGCAAAACGCACACTAGTTCACTAGTAAGATCATTTTGAGGCTTACTAGTTGACATGTAAGCAGCAAAACGCCTACTATTTCACTAGTAAGATCATTTTGACGCTTACTAGTGAACATGTTAGGTCATAAATGTGCCCACTAGTTCACTAGTAAGATCATTTTGAGGCTTACTAGTTGACATGTAAGCCGCAAAACGCCCACTAGTTCACTAGTAAGATCATTTTTATGCTTACTAGTGAACATGTAAGGCCATAAATGTGCCCACTAAGTCACTAGTAAGATCATTTTGACGCCCACTAGTTCACTAGTAAGATCATTTTGAGGCTTACAAGTGAAGATGTAAGCCACAAAACGCCCACTAGTTTACTAGTAAGATCATTTTGACGCTTACTAGTGATCACGTAAGGCCATAAATGTGCCCACTAGTTCACTAGTAAGATCATATTGAGGCTTACTATTTGACATGTAAGCCACAAAACGCCCACTAGTTCACTAGTAAGATCATTTTGAGGCTTACTAGTGAACATGTAAGCCACAAAACGCCCACTAGTTCACTAGTAAGATCATTTTGACTCTTACTAGTGAACATGTAAGCCACAAAACACTCACTAGTTCACTAGTAAAGTCATTTTGACACTTCCTAGTGAACATGTAAGCCACAAAACGCTCTCTAGTAAGATCATTTTGAGGCTTACTAGTGAACATGTAAGGCCATAAATGTGCCCACTAGTTCACTAGTAAGATCATTTTGAGGCTTAGTAGTTGACATGTAACCCACAAAATGCCCACTAGTTCACTAGTAAGATCATTTTGAGGCTTACTAGTTGACATGTAAGCCGCAAAACGCCCACTAGCTCACTCGTAAGATCATTTTGACGCTTACTAGTGAACATGTAAGCCGCAAAACGCACACGAGTTCACTAGTAAGATCATTTTGAGGCTTACTAGTTGACATGTAAGCCGCAAAACGCCTACTAGTTCACTAGTAAGATCATTTTGACGCTTACTAGTGAACATGTTAGGTCATAAATGTGCCCACTAGTTCACTAGTAAGATCATTTTGAGGCTTACTAGTTGACATGTAAGCCGCAAAACGCCCACTAGTTCACTAGTAAGATCATTTTTATGCTTACTAGTGAACATGTAAGGCCATAAATGTGCCCACTAGTTCACTAGTAAGATCATATTGAGGCTTACTATTTGACATGTAAGCCACAAAACGCCCACTAGTTCACTAGTAAGATCATTTTGAGGCTTACTAGTGAACATGTAAGCCACAAAACGCCCACTAGTTCACTAGTAAGATCATTTTGACGCTTAGTAGTGAACATGTAAGCCACAAAACACTCACTAGTTCACTAGTAAAGTCATTTTGACACTTACTAGTGAACATGTAAGGCCATAAATGTGCCCACTAGTTCACTAGTAAGATCATTTTGAGGCTTAGTAGTTGACATGTAAGCCACAAAATGCCCACTTGTTCACTAGTAAGATCATTTTGAGGCTTACTAGTTGACATGTAAGCCGCAAAACGCCCACTAGCTCACTCGTAAGATCATTTTGACGCTTACTCGTGAACATGTAAGCCACAAAACGCCCACTACTATACTAGTAAGATCATTTTGAGGCTTACAAGTGAACATGTAAGGCCATAAATGTGCCCACTAGTTCACTAGTAAGATCATTTTGAGGCTTACTAGTTGACATGTAAGCCGCAAAACGCCCACTAGTTCACTAGTAAGATCATTTTGAGGCTTACTAGTTGACATGTAAGCCACAAAATCCCCACTAGTTCACTAGTAAGGTCATTTTGAGGCTTACTAGTGAAGATGTAAGCCACAAAACGCCTCCTAGTTCACTAGTAAGATCATTTTGACGCTTACTAGTGAACATGTAAGCCACAAAACGCTCACTAGTTCACTAGTAAGATCATTTTGAGGCTTACTCGTGAACATGTAAGGCCATAAATGTGCCCACTAGTTCACTAGTAAGATCATTTTGAGGCTTAGTAGTTGACATGTAAGCCACAAAACGCCCACTAGTTCACTAGTAAGATCATTTTGAGGCTTACTAGTTGACATGTAAGCCACAAAACGCTCACTAATTCACTAGTAAGGTCATTTTGACGCTTACTAGTGAACATGTAAGCCACAAAACGCCCACTAGTTCATTAGTAAGATAATTTTGAGGCTTCCTTGTTGACATGTAAGCTGCAAAACTCCCACTAGTTCACTCGTAAGATAATTTTGAGGCTTACTAGTTGACATGCAAGCCGCAAAACACCCACTAGTTCACTAGTAAGATCATTTTGACGCTTACTCGTGAACATGTAAGCCACAAAACGCCCACTACTATACTAGTAAGATCATTTTGAGGCTTACAAGTGAACATGTAAGGCCATAAATGTGCCCACTAGTTCACTCGTAAGATCATTTTGGGGCTTACTAGTTGACATGTAAGCCACAAAATCCCCACTAGTTCACTAGTAAGATCATTTTGAGGCTTACTAGTTGACATGTAAGCCACAAAACGCCCACTAGTTCACTGGTAAGATCATTTTGAGGCTTACTAGTGAACATGTAAGACCATAAATGTCCCCACTAGTTCACTAGTAAGATCATTTTGAGGCTAACTAGTTGACATGTAAGCCACAAAACGCCCACTAGTTCACGAGTAAGATCATTTTCACGCTTACTAGTTGACATGTAAGGCCATAAACGTGCCCACTAGTTCACTAGTAAGATCATTTTGAGGCTTACTAGTTGACATGTAAGCCACAAAATGCCCACTAGTTCTCTAGTAAGATCATTTTGAGGCTTACTAGTGAAGATGTAAGCCACAATACGCCCACTTGTTCACTAGTAAGATCATTTTGACGCTTACTAGTTAACATGTAAGCCACAAAACGCCCACTAGTTCACTAGTAAGATAATTTTGAGGCTTACTTGTTGACATGTAAGCCGCAAAATGCCCACTAGTTCACTCGTAAGATCATTTTGAGGCTTACTAGTTGACATGCAAGCCGCAAAACGCCCACTAGTTCACTAGTAAGATCATTTTGACGCTTACTGGTGAACATGTAAGGCCATAAATGTGCCCACTAGTTCACTAGTAAGATCATTTTGAGGCTTACTCGTTGACATGTAAGCCACAAAACGCTCACTAATTCACTAGTAAGGTCATTTTGACGCTTACTCGTGAACATGTAAGCCACAAAACGCCCACTAGTTCATTAGTAAGATCATTTTGAGGCTTACTTGTTGACATGTAAGCCGCAAAACGGCCACTAGTTCACTAGTAAGATCATTTTGACGCTTACTCGTGAACATGTAAGCCACAAAACGCCCACGAGTTCACTGGTAAGATCATTTTGAGGCTTACTAGTTGACATGTAAGCCACAAAATCCCCACTAGTTCACTAGTAAGATAATTTTGAGGCTTACTAGTTGACATATAAGCCGCAAAACCCCCACTAGTTCACTGGTAAGATCATTTTGAGGCTTACTAGTGAACATGTAAGGCCATAAATGTGCCCACTAGTTCACTGGTAAGATCATTTTGAGGCTTACTAGTTGACATGTAAGCCACAAAATCCCCACTAGTTCACTAGTAAGATCATTTTGAGGCTTAGTAGTTGACATATAAGCCGCAAATCCCCCACTAGTTCACTGGTAAGATCATTTTGAGGCTTACTAGTGAACATGTAAGGCCATAAATGTGCCCACTAGTTCACTAGTAAGATCATTTTGAGGCTTACTAGTTCACATGTAAGCCACAAAACGCCCACTAGTTCACTAGTAAGATCATTTTGAGGCTAACGAGTGAAGATGTAAGCCACAAAACGCCCACTAGTTCACTAGTAAGATCATTTTGAGTCTTACTAGTGAACATGTAAGCCACAAAACGCCCACTAGTTCACTAGTAAGATCATTTTGATGCTTACTAGTGAACATGTAAGCCACAAAACGCTCACTAGTTCACAAGTAAGGTCATAATGACGCTTACTAGTGAACATGTCATCCACAAAAGAACCCACTAGTTCACTAGTAAGATCATTTTGAGGCTTACTAGTTGACATGTAAGCCACAAAACGCCCCTTAGCTCACTCGTAAGATCATTTTGAGGCTTACTAGTGAACATGTAAGCCACAAAACGCTCACTAGTTCACTAGTAAGGTGTTGGATTAATTATTGTTTAGTAATCATACATTCACGTATTATTCGGTTGATTCTCGTGTCGTCATTTTATGCTCGCAATGAAGAATGCTTCTGCCTGTCAGTATAGTTTGATTTTGCTTGCAAAGAACGCTTATCCTTGCAATCATTAGTTGGCTTTGCCTGCAATGAAGAACGCTTATGCTTTCAATAAAGATTTATCCTTTATTATTTACTCACATCTATAATCATTATATGTTCTTCATTATGTGCTCACTTTTGCTTGCTGTACTGTGTGAGAAGTTAGGGTCGCAACCACCTTTCCGAGGACGTGGCTGGGAAGAGATAACTGTTAAGACTAAACAGCGAGCAAGGCTGAACCGTGAATGGAGACATCAATACCAGCTGCAACGGGATGTTTATGTGACATTTGCACACATGTACGTAAATTGCACTCACATACACACATAGTCAAACAAGTTCAGTGTGTGTTCAACAGCCCCCAACCTTTAGGTTGGACACACCTATGTAGTAGCCTTCCCAATAAATGAGGAGGTGAAGCGGGAGATCGTTAGGGTTACGTGCCGAGAACTGAAACCGAACGCTTCTCCTCGTTCCCTCCTGGTACCAGAATCGAGTCTCCTGTCTCCTCCTTTTGGTTATTCCTCAGTGTCAAATTGGACCAACCTGACATTTTTGGGGGCTCGTCCGGGATCGCAACATACCTGACGCCTCCAGACGCTGAGTCGACGGCCAGGAAGACCGTGGCCATGGCAAAGACACCCTTTCTGGGACTGGGTTTCGGCTCCTCGTCTGGGGGCTGAGGGTTGACGCGAATCCCAGAGGAGAGAGGACTACTCTTGGTAAGTAGGGCGGCGGTGTCCTGTACGTACTTAAACTCCGCATCGACACTCGAGGAGTGTTTGCGCGCCGGGTTTGTAAAGACGGAGGTCGGGGTCTTTAAACCCGTTTTCAATTGAAACACTCTCAGGGCAGGTGTTGTAGTTTGGTTCGAACGCCTGGTTCGAGACCCTGTGTGAGCCTGAGAGGGGTTTGTTGAGAAGGAACTCTTTCAACGGTGATTGAGTGTTTGCGCGCCGGCAAAAAGACGAGGTCTTTTTAAGCCGCAAAGCCCTGAGCCATACTAGTCCCTATCAGGCATACAGACCGTGCAAGTCTCTAAACTGATGAGGGCGACGGTGTCCTGCACGTGCTTAAACTCCGTGTGTAAATAATGTGTGTTAAACCCCGGGTATAAATAAGATAAGATATCCTTTATTCGTCCCAAAGTGGGGACATTTATAATGTCTATATAGTGCGTTACCTCTGGTCAAGGTAATAGGATAAAACCAAATTAAATGCGCATAAATGTATGACTGTGTAACTGTGTGAGTGGAGGTTCGCTACCTCATCTGAACAGGACATTTGTTGTGGCAACTGTCTGAGGAAGCAGAGGCAAGAATTTCCCGCCACCGTGGTGGTAGAAGGTTGGAAATTACCTCAGTCGGAGAAATTGCCACCCTGTTCAAGGGAATAGTCAGCCTAGTTACCCTAGGTAAATCGCTGACTCTAAACAAAAAATTCTCAAATTTTCAAAGTTCCACCCCCTAATTCGCAAATGGGGGTTCATAATAGTAAGACCATGGAGAGAGGTGATCCCAAAAAGAAGTTAACATGTAAGGACTGGAGATTCGTAGAGAGACAATGTCCTTCGAAGATAAAACATTTAGATACGTGGATAGAAAAATACACCACCGTTATATCCGACTCTTCCGACATCTCCTCCTTTTCCACCATCCTCTCCACCCTCTTACAGAGTGGAATTTTCAAAAAATTGGAGTAGTGTTTTTTCCCCTGCTGCGACGAAGGTTGACTCATCCGGGAGTGAGGTACGAGACGCTTTTCCCATGATTGAAGTTGCAGATCCAGACATAAAAGGTGAGTCGCCTGTCATTCTTGTTTATAGAACATGGACACAAGAAGATGTAAAAAAAGCCGTAGACGGCATTACATCACATAAAATTGACGTGGTACAATTTGTCCAGGAAATGGAGGATCTGCGAAAATCATATCATCTAAATGGAGCTGAGGAGCAACAAGTTTGGATGGCGGCTTGTTTGACAGTAAATTGATGGTGTATACTGTATCGATATTTGGATGGAGTGAAGTCTTCTCGCGGATGACAAAATTAAAAGTTTGGATGTGCTTAACTTGGTTGTGAGCGGTAGTAAGGTGAATATTTTGGTTTGTCTGTAGGCTTGTGTCTGCGAACATGTGTTGAATTAGTCTTTGCGTGTGGGTGTGTAGATAAGCGTGACTCTTGGCGCGACTCATGGAGTCTTGTTTGTTTTGTTTTCTGGCTTTTGCAGTGTAGAAGGTTTGTATGGCATCTATTATAATTACCGGTACTTGTAATTGAAACTGTTTTTATTATAATTCCTAACACCACTTCAGCTTCATAATTTCAACCGGCGCTACATGAAGTATGTGTAAATCAGGTAAAGAAATAAAATGGTTAAGTATGGGTGTGGTGACACAGAGAGTTTTGGATACTTATAGTGGGTGACAGGCAAGTGAAAATATTGATGGTGAGACGTAAGGTGATGATGGAAGTTGAGTATGTTGAGAATAAAGAAAGGCACAGGCAGGTGAGGTTTGACACAGTGATGCTACGAATGAGGAGGTCACCGTGTGTTTAGGTTGAAATGGGCCGGAAGGTCACGAGATGCTTAGATGGTTGTTTGTAAGTCGTAAACAGTGGACGTGTGTGGGACGTTGTTAACTTTCTGGAAGGAGTTAGAATGTGTAAGTATACAGTGAAGGCCTTGATCTGGATGATTTGTGAATGTTAATGTCTGTGGGTTTCAGTTATCTTATTTGTTTTATAAATGCTTCTGTTATGCTGCTAATTGCCAGGATGTTCCGATTATGTTCCAATGTTTTTTTTAGATTACGTTCATAAGATGCACATTTCTCTTGAAACCTGAGAAGAGCCATCACGGCTCCTGATGTGGGAGGAATGATGGTCTTGTCTCATGAATTTGGAAAATTCTGTTACAACTTTGCTATCCGTGGATTGTGTTGTGCCTTCCGTCATTATGAAATTTAATGACTAGAGTTGAAGCTATCGTCGAACATACAAATTCTTGTTGGTTTGAGTCATAAAAAAACCCGTCAGATTTTACGACACATCTCATTTGTGCATACACAGGCTGGATTTCTAATTTCGTTTGTCACAAGAGCAAAATCTTCCAGCTTTAATCAGCACGTTTCAGGGTCACGTGTGAATAATTTACAATTGGCTTCGTTAACTTAGTATGACTGCACGTTTTAAGGTCAACAGTGGCATTTTTGAGTATCACGCACCCTAGGTGGTGTTTACCAAAGACAGTTGTGGCATAGATAAGCCTTTTGGCAGCAGTGTATGGTGTGAACTCTGCATGCTGGAAGAGTGCTAGAAAAAAAAAAAGATAAAGGGATGAGCTGTTGCACACTAGCATGACGTTTTTTTGTCGCCTGTTTGGCATTTATTTTGTGTGTCTATGTTGTTATGTCGATCCCCTTTAACGCTGGAAAAATGCACAGTGCTTAACCGTGCTACTTTGTTGTGGCTTCCTGATGGGTGTTTGTTTGTTTGTTTTTTGATTGTTTGTTTGTTTGTCTGTTTGTTTGTTGGAATGTGAACAGGTAATAGTGATTTGAGAGGTTGTAGGAGGAAGTACAACAAACTCATCTCATCTTATCTCCCGTTTTGTGTGTGTGTTGTTTGTTGTTTGTTTCATATTAATATTGCGATGACCTGCATGACTGCCTGATTGGAAACTCTAAATTGTCCCTAGGTGTGAGCATGGGCTTGGGTGGTTGTGCTTGTGTCTGTGTGCCCTGTAATTGGTTGGCGACCGGTTCGGGTTGTCCCCATCCTGCTGCCCGGAGTTGGATGGAATAAACTCCACTCACCCCCGCGAACCTCGTGAGGATAAAAGCGGATCGGACATTGAATGACTGAATGTATTGCTTCATATAGTGATGGGTCGTTTTATTGGGTACATCTCGGTTTAACGGGCGAAGGGAGGAATCTTGATATAAACAAGCGCGTTTTGCGGGCTATATTTAGGTGGGTTTGTGCGACTTTCAGTTTGTGCACAAACTGTTTGAGCATATACGGGAGCCTATTTATGCGTCGCTTTTCAAAATTGGTGCCCCGTTACATTACGGCAACTCATCAGTTTATTGGCTTAAAACTGATTTGTATAGTTATTTTGCGGTTTGCGGTTGTTGTATAACACGTGAAGTATTGTTAATTCAGTGTGACGAATGTTGTTCGTTTTTGTATCATGTTGTGATAGTTACGCGGCTCACACGGCAACGATTTCTTTTTTTTAGGGGGGACTTGCTGACTAACAGCAACATGATAACGTTTTGGTTTCAGTTCACTTCTGTTTTATATGCGGCAACAAATTGGGACCCACGCGGACATATGTCCAAACTTCTTTTTTGTGTCATGGATTATCTCACGCATTGGCAGGGGGAATGGTGTCTCTGGTTCGGAAACATGATACAACCTATGGTTTTAACCAATGTTGGAATACGGTACATTTTGAACTACATCTCCATTTCAGATAATGTAGATGGTTTTCGTTGAATTAATGAGGGGGTTTGGTTGAGGCTTTTCCAAAATGGGTCGAAAATTGATAAAATGGAATGCATGTTTCACATTTTATTTGAGACACTATTGCTCCTGCCATCCACAATCTGCAGGATTGGTAGCAAGTCTGAAAGTATATGGTTAAAATTCAATTAAAGAAATTGAATTGAAATTGAATTGACTTATATGTTAATATTACGAGAATGGTGTTTTCTTCTTTGTTCGAAATATTGTTTGGGAGACTATATATATTATTGATAATTTCTACAAAATTGTGAACTAGGAAATTAAGCTGATTCGGTTGACAATATGTGAGAATGTTTAGAAAAAAAATGAATTGAGATTGCCGTAGGACGATTGTGCCTTTTTCACAGCAGGTTCCAGCAGACATGGCTCTGATTCGAAACATGAAAAACAAACATTGTGTTTCTTTGAAGTTTTGATGACCACACCGTTTGATGGACATTGTGAAAAGGTCATCTCGACAGAAACAACCACTGAGGAAGGTGAGCGAAGTCCGGTGACGCGATGGGCACAGTATTTTAGTTACTGGGAACATCAAACGACCGGCGGAAGAAGTTTCAAGACACCTTTGCACTCACTTAGGGTGTGTTTCTGTCGACATGCTAGAATATCAGTGGTGGTATGTCATTTCCTGTTATATGATCACACTAACACATGGTCGACTGTTCTCCTTTTTTATATGGTATTTGTGCTCTCCTTTAGCACATGTGAATGGGGATGTATTTTTTTTAATAATAACCTACATTTTGCGAATAGATCTAGACCAGGGGTGTCAAACTCATCTTTGAGGCCGCTTTGGGGTTACACCTTCCTTCGATGGGCCGGTACGACGGAGAAATTTGATTAATTGGTTATATTTTATTAATTGTACAACTCAACTCAACTGTGTTTATAGAGCAACTTGAATCAACCATCGCTGTATACAAAGATATGTACATGGAGTGGATATATCAGAAATACAATGATGAAATTATTTGCTAACAACTACATATGGATGAATTGTGCCAATTCTGAAGCCAGTCATATTTTGTTCAATTATTGTTTGGTTGAGTGTTTTAACAGGTAACAAAATTATCACAAAATCTCGACATTATTCATATAGAATTTGGGCATTTCGGTACAGATTTTAGCAGGGTTTATGGCAGTTGATGCGCGTCAATTGCTTTCACGGGCCACATAAGTACATGGGGTTTCGACTTTGACACCTGTGATCTGGATGATCTGGGGAAGGGAAATGAAGAAACACATTGCGGCACAAATTGTTGTATACTTTTTTGTTTTTGTGGCAAAAGTATTTTATTTATAATCGATCTAGTCGATCTCATTATGAAAATAAAAATGGAGTAGTGAACACACCATGAGTGGTAGAAAAGAGCACAACTTTTTTATTTGGGTTTGTTTTGGAGATTGAAGTGATTTGTGTACTGTGCTCCTCTGGTGATGTTGCTCGGCTGAAATTGAATTTATAACCGTTTATTGATTTATTTCTAGTTCAAATGGTGCATTGATTTGGTCGTAATGGTTCAGATATGGATTTTAAATACATTTCTTAGGTGATTTTATGCGTTTACGATCTTTTCTTTGGTGGTAAAAGGAAAACGACCCGACGGTGATGTAGTTATTCTCTGCAGAAAGTTGAGCTATTTTTCATTCTTTTGTTATTTTATTTTTATTTTATGTTACTGCGGATACGGTGTGATGAAGTAGTGTACTTCTAATGATTTTGAAGGCGAATTATGGTTATCGCAGGCGAGTGTTTTTCATTTTCTGGTGTCTGTGCATTGGTATCACTGCTTTTGCCAGTAACTGTGTTTCCATCAACAGCGGAGGATATACAGGGGGCTGCGTTATCGTCGATGACAGGAAGTAACCTTCTCCGGTTCCGGCGTGACGCCTCCTGGAGGGATGGCGATCCCACCTATATAGACGCAATTGGGGTTCCTCGTGGCGTGCCAGATGAGTATAAGTTGGTTAACCAGATTGCTGCCGGTTGGGAATCCATTTTCATTTGGGTTACCCCTAATAAGAATGTTGACAGGATCAACTACCCCCACTACAATGTCCAGAAGCTCGGAAATTTTACTGAGGAAGCCGTTTTGGCTATAAAAGAGCAATTGGCGGCCACCTCCCTGATGGCGTTTCAGAACCGCATCGCGGTTGATATGCTCTTGGCAGAGACCAATGGAGTATGTGCGATGTTTGGTGACCAGTGTTGTACGTTCATACCTAACAACACCGCGCCTGATGGCGCCCTCGCCAAGGCCATTGGAGGCCTCCGCACCCTGACTCGCCAAATAAGGGCCCATTCCGGCGTGAATACGTCCTTCTGGGCGGAGTGGTGGCATGAGGCCTTCGGAGAGTACAAGGATTTGGTGTTTTATGTACTAATCTCTTTTGCTCTTTTTGCAGCTGTCTTGACGTTGTGTGGATGCTGTTGCATTCCCTGTATCAGAGTGCTGCTTATCCGGCTTATTACTACAGCTGTGGCGCCCACGACGTCTAAAGTGAATGAGATGTATCCTCTGTTGTTGTTTGATGGCATTGATTCTGGGGTTGATTATGCCTCTTCGGATGATGACATGATTTCGCTTCGGCATCAGGGGGTCATAGATGGTTTTTAGTCGTTTTGCTCCCTGCCCCTGGGTGTAACTATGTTTGCGTGTGCGGCATTGACTCCACTGAATAAAGACCGTCGGGAAGGTTCTGTGTGATGATACGTGCAAATGTAGGATGAACAGGGGGGAATGTTGGATTTATTATTGTTTAGTAATCATACATTCACGTATTATTCGGTTGATTCTCGTCTCGTCATTTTATGCTCGCAATGAAGAATGCTTCTGCCTGTCAGTATAGTTTGATTTTGCTTGCAAAGAAGAACGCTTATGCTTGCAATCATTAGTTGGCTTTGCCTGCAATGAAGAACGCTTATGCTTTCAATAAAGATTTATCCTTTATTATTTACTCACATCTATAATCATTATATGTTCTTCATTATGTGCTCACTTTTGCTTGCTGTACTGTGTGAGAAGTTAGGGTCGCAACCACCTTTCCGAGGACGTGGCTGGGAAGAGATAACTGTTAAGACTAAACAGCGAGCAAGGCTGAACCGTGAATGGAGACATCAACACCAGCTGCAACGGGATGTTTATGTCTATTTGCACACGTGTATGTAAATTGCACTCACATACACACACATAGTCAAACAAGTTCAGTGTGTGTTCAACAGCCCCCACCCTTTAGGTTGGACACACCTATGTAGTAGCTTTTCCCAATAAATGAGGAGGTGAAGGGGGAGATCGTTAGGGTTACGTGTGGAGAACTGAAACAGAACGCTTCTCCTCGTTCCCTCCTGGTACCAGAATCGAGTCTCCTGTCTCCTCCTTTAGGTTATTCTTGAGTGTCAATTTGGACCAACCTGACATAAGGTCATTTTGACCCTTACTCATGAACATGTAAGCCACAAAACGGCCACTAGTTCACTAGTAAGATCATTTTGAGGCTTACTATTGAACATGTAAGCCACAAAACGGCCACTAGTTCACTAGTAAGATCATTCTGACGCTTACCGGTGAACATGTAAGCCACAGAACGCCCACTAGTTCACTAGTAAGATCATTTTGAGGCTTACTAGTGAACATGTAAAGCCATAAATGTGCCCACTAGTTCACTAGTAAGATCATTTTGACACTTACTAGTGAACATGTAAGCCACAAAACGCTCACTAGTTCACTAGTAAGATCATTTTGAGGCTTACTCGTGAACATGTAAGGCCATAAATGTGCCCACTAGTTCACTAGTAAGATCATTTTGAGGCTTAGTAGTTGACATGTAAGCCACAAAATGCCCACTAGTTCACTAGTAAGATCATTGTGAGGCATACTAGTGAACATGTAAGCCACAAACCGCTCACTAGTTCACTAGTAAGATCATTTTGAGGCTTACTAGTTGACATGTAAGCCGCAAAACGCCAACTAGTTCACTAGTAAGATCATTTTGACGCTTACTAGTGAACATGTTAGGCCATAAATGTGCCCACTAGTTCACTAGTAAGATCATTTTGACGCTTACTAGTGAACATGTAAGCCACAAAACACTCACTAGTTCACTAGTAAAGTCATTTTGACACTTACTAGTGAACATGTAAGCCACAAAACGCTCTCTATTAAGATCATTTTGAGGCTTACTAGTGAACATGTAAGGCCATAAATGTGCCCACTAGTTCACTAGTAAGATCATTTTGAGGCTTAGTAGTTGACATGTAAGCCACAAAATGCCCACTAGTTCACTAGTAAGATCATTGTGAGGCTTACTAGTGAACATGTAAGCCACAAAACGCTCACTAGTTCACTAGTAAGATCATTTTGAGGCTTACTAGTTGACATGTAAGCCGCAAAACGCCCACTAGCTCACTCGTAAGATCATTTTGACGCTTACTAGTGAACATGTAAGCCGCAAAACGCACACTAGTTCACTAGTAAGATCATTTTGAGGCTTACTAGTTGACATGTAAGCCGCAAAACACCTACTAGTTCACTAGTAAGATCATTTTGACGCTTACTAGTGAACATGTTAGGTCATAAATGTGCCCACTAGTTCACTAGTAAGATCATTTTGAGGCTTACTAGTTGACATGTAAGCCGCAAAACGCCCACTAGTTCACTAGTAAGATCATTTTTATGCTTACTAGTGAACATGTAAGGACATAAATGTGCCCACTAGGTCACTAGTAAGATCATTTTGACGCTTACTAGTGAACATTGAAGGCCATAAATGTGCCCACTAGTTCACTAGTAAGATCATTTTGAGGCTTAGTATTTGACATGTAAGCCACAAAATGCCCACTAGTAAGGTCATTTTGAGGCTTACTAGTGAAGATGTAAGCCACAAAACGCCTACTAGTTCACTAGTAAGATCATTTTGACGCTTACTAGTGAACATGTAAGCCACAAAACGCTCACTAGTTCACTAGTAAGATCATTTTGAGGCTTACTCGTGAACATGTAAGCCACAAAACGCTCACTAGTAAGGTCATTTTGAGGCTTACTAGTGAAGATGTAAGCCACAAAACGCCTACTAGTTCACTAGTAAGATCATTTTGACGCTTACTAGTGAACATGTAAGCCACAAAACGCTCACTAGTTCACTAGTAAGATCATTTTGAGGCTTACTCGTGAACATGTAAGGCCATAAATGTGCCCACTAGTTCACTAGTAAGATCATTTTGAGGCTTAGTATTTGACATGTAAGCCACAAAATGCCCACTAGTTCACTAGTAAGATCATTGTGAGGCTTACTAGTTGACATGTAAGCCGCAAAACGCCCACTAGTTCATTAGTAAGATCATTTTGAGGCTTACTTGTTTACATGTAAGCCGCAAAACGCCCACTAGTTCACTCGTAAGATCATTTTGAGGCTTACTAGTTGACGTGCAAGCCGCAAAACGCCCACTAGTTCACTAGTAAGATCATTTTGACGCTTACTCGTGAACATGTAAGCCACAAAACGCCCACTAGTTCACTAGTAAGATCATTTTGAGGCTTACTAGTGAACATTTAAGGCCATAAATGTGCCCACTAGTTCACAAGTAAGATCATTTTGAGGCTTACTAGTTGACATGTAAGCCACAAAATGCCCACTAGTTCACTAGTAAGATCATTTTGAGGCTTACTAGTTGACATGTAAGCCGCAAAACGCCCACTAGTTCACTGGTAAGATAATTTTTAGGCTTACTAGTGAACATGTAAGGCCATAAATGTGCCCACTAGTTCACTAGTAAGATCATTTTGAGGCTTACTAGTTGACATGTAAGCCACAAAATGCCCACTAGTTCACTAGTAAGATCATTTTGAGGCTTACTAGTGAACATGTAAGCCACAAAACGCTCACTAGTTCACAAGTAAGGTCATTGTGACACTTACTAGTGAACATGTAAGCAACAAAAGAACCCACTAGTTCACTATTAAGATCATTTTGAGGCTTACTAGTTGACATGTAAGCCGCAAAACGCCCACTAGCTCACTCGTAAGATAATTTTGAGGCTTACTAGTTTACATGTAAGCCGCAAAACGCCCACTAGTTCACGATGAAGATCATTTTCACGCTTACTAGTGAACATGTAAGGCTATAAACGTGCCCACTAGTTCACTAGTAAGATCATTTTGACGCTTACTAGTGAACATGTAAGGCCATAAATGTGCCCATTAGTTCACTAGTAAGATCATTTTGAGGCTTACTAGTTGACATGTAAGCCACAAAATGCCCACTTGTTCACTAGTAAGATCATTTTGACGCTTACTAGTGAACATGTAAGGCCATAAATGTGCCCACTAGTTCACTAGTAAGATCATTTTGAGGCTTACTAGTTGACATATAAGCCGCAAAACGCCCCTTAGCTCACTCGTAAGATCATTTTGAGGCTTGCTAGTTGACATGTAAGCCGCAAAACGCCCACTAGTTCACTAGTAAGGTCATTTTGACGCTTACTGGTTAACATGTAAGCCACAAAACGCCCACTAGTTCACTAGTAAGATCATTTTGAGGCTTACTTGTTGACATGTAAGCCGCAAAACGCCCACTAGTTCACTCGTAAGATCATTTTGAGGCTTACTAGTTGACATGCGAGCCGCAAAACGCCCACTAGTTCACTAGTAAGATCATTTTGAGGCTTACTAGTTGACATATAAGCCGCAAAACGCCCCTTAGCTCACTCGTAAGATCATTTTGAGGCTTGCTAGTTGACATGTAAGCCGCAAAACGCCCACTAGTTCACTAGTAAGGTCATTTTGACGCTTACTGGTTAACATGTAAGCCACAAAACGCCCACTAGTTCACTAGTAAGATCATTTTGAGGCTTACTTGTTGACATGTAAGCCGCAAAACGCCCACTAGTTCACTCGTAAGATCATTTTGAGGCTTACTAGTTGACATGCGAGCCGCAAAACGCCCACTAGTTCACTAGTAAGATCATTTTAACGCTTACTAGTGAACATGTAAGGCCATAAATGTGCCCACTAGTTCGCTAGTAAGATCATTGTGAGGCTTACTAGTTGACATGTAAGCCGCAAAACGCCCACTAGTTCATTAGTAAGATCATTTTGAGGCTTACTTGTTGACATGTAAGCCGCAAAACGCCCACTAGTTCACTGGTAAGATCATTTTGAGGCTTACTAGTGAACATGTAAGGCCATAAATGTCCCCACTAGTTCACTAGTAAGATCATTTGGAGGCTTACTAGTGAACATGTAAGCCACAAAAGGCTCACTAGTTCACAAGTAAGGTCATTGTGACGCTTACTAGTGAACATGTAAGCCACAAAAGAACCCACTAGTTCACTATTAAGATCATTTTGAGGCTTACTAGTTGACATGTAAGCCGCAAAACGCCCACTAGTTCACGAGTAAGATCATTTTCACGCTTACTAGTTGACATGTAAGGCCATAAATGTGCCCACTAGTTCACTAGTAAGATCATTTTGAGGCTAACTAGTTGACATGTAAGCCACAAAACGTTCACTAGTAAGATCATTTGGAGGCTTACAAGTGAATATGTAAGCCACAAAACGCCCACTAGTTCACTAGTAAGATAATTTTGAGGCTTACTTGTTGACATGTAAGCCGCAAAACGCCCACTAGTTCACTCGTAAGATCATTTTGAGGCTTACTAGTTGACATGCAAGCCGCAAAACGTTCACTAGTAAGATCATTTTGACGCTTACTAGTGAACATGTAAGGCCATAAATGTGCCCACTAGTTCACTAGTAAGATCATTTTGACGCTTACTCGTGAACATGTAAGCCACAAAACGCCCACTACTATACTAGTAAGATCATTTTGAGGCTTACAAGTGAACATGTAAGGCCATAAATGTGCCCAATAGTTCACTCGTAAGATCATTTTGGGGCTTACTAGTTGACATGTAAGCCACAAAATCCCCACTAGTTCACTAGTAAGATCATTTTGAGGCTTACTAGTTGACATGTAAGCCGCAAAACGCCCACTAGTTCACTCGTAAGATCATTTTGAGGCTTACTAGTTGACATGTAAGCCGCAAAACGCCCACTAGTTCACTGGTAAGATCATTTTGAGGCTTACTAGTGAACATGTAAGGCCATAAATGTGCCCACTAGTTCACTAGTAAGATCATTTGGAGGCTTACTAGTGAACATGTAAGCCACAAAAGGCTCACTAGTTCACAAGTAAGGTCATTGTGACGC
The DNA here is from genome assembly GCF_025434085.1 of Hippocampus zosterae. Lineage (NCBI taxonomy): Eukaryota > Metazoa > Chordata > Actinopteri > Syngnathiformes > Syngnathidae > Hippocampus > Hippocampus zosterae. The sequence continues at coordinate 187,066 of NW_026262960.1, forward strand.
TTACTAGTGAACATGTAAGCCACAAAAGAACCCACTAGTTCACTATTAAGATCATTTTGAGGCTTACTAGTTGACATGTAAGCCGCAAAACGCCCACTAGTTCACGAGTAAGATCATTTTCACGCTTACTAGTTGACATGTAAGGCCATAAATGTGCCCACTAGTTCACTAGTAAGATCATTTTGAGGCTAACTAGTTGACATGTAAACCACAAAACGCCCACTAGTTCACTAGTAAGATCATTTGGAGGCTTACAAGTGAATATGTAAGCCACAAAACGCCCACTAGTTCACTAGTAAGATAATTTTGAGGCTTACTTGTTGACATGTAAGCCGCAAAACGCCCACTAGTTCACTCGTAAGATCATTTTGAGGCTTACTAGTTGACATGCAAGCCGCAAAACGTTCACTAGTAAGATCATTTTGACGCTTACTAGTGAACATGTAAGGCCATAAATGTGCCCACTAGATCACTAGTAAGATCATTTTGACGCTTACTCGTGAACATGTAAGCCACAAAACGCCCACTACTATACTAGTAAGATCATTTTGAGGCTTACAAGTGAACATGTAAGGCCATAAATGTGCCCACTAGTTCACTCGTAAGATCATTTTGGGGCTTACTAGTTGACATGTAAGCCACAAAATCCCCACTAGTTCACTAGTAAGATCATTTTGAGGCTTACTAGTTGACATGTAAGCCGCAAAACGCCCACTAGTTCACTGGTAAGATCATTTTGAGGCTTACTAGTGAACATGTAAGGCCATAAATGTGCCCACTAGTTCACTAGTAAGATCATTTTGAGGCTTAGTAGTTGACCTGTAAGCCACAAAATGCCCACTAGTTCACTAGTAAGATCATTGTGAGGCTTACTAGTTGACATGTAAGCCGCAAAACGCCCACTAGTTCATTAGTAAGATCATTTTGAGGCTTACTTGTTGACATGTAAGCCGCCAAACGCCCACTAGTTCACTCGTAAGATCATTTTGAGGCTTACTAGTTGACATGCAAGCCGCAAAACGCCCACTAGTTCACTAGTAAGATCATTTTGACGCTTACTCGTGAACATGTAAGCCACAAAACGCCCACTAGTTCACTAGTAAGATCATTTTGAGGCTTACTAGTTGACATGTAAGCCACAAAATACCCACTAGTTCTCTAGTAAGATCATTTTGAGGCTTACTAGTGAAGATGTAAGCCACAAAACGCCCACTAGTTCACTAGTAAGATAATTTTGAGGCTTACTTGTTGACATGTAAGCCGCAAAACATCCACTAGTTCACTCGTAAGATCATTTTGAGGCTTACTAGTTGACATGCAAGCCGCAAAACGCCCACTAGTTCACTAGTAAGATCATTTTGACGCTTACTAGTGAACATGTAAGCCACAAAACCCCCACTAGTTCACTCGTAAGATCATTTTGAGGCTTACTTGTTGACATGTAAGCCGCAAAACACCCACTAGTTCACTCGTAAGATCATTTTGAGGCTTACTTGTTGACATGTAAGCCGCAAAACGCCCACTAGTTCACTCGTAAGATCATTTTGAGGCTTACTAGTTGACATGCAAGCCGCAAAACGCCCACTAGTTCTCTAGTAAGATCATTTTGACGCTTACTCGTGAACATGTAAGCCACAAAACGCCCACTAGTTCACTAGTAAGATCATTTTGAGGCTAACGAGTGAAGATGTAAGCCACAAAACGCCCACTAGTTCACTAGTAAGATCATTTTGACGCTTACTAGTGAACATGTAAGCCACAAAACGCTCACTAGTTCACAAGTAAGGTCATTGTGACGCTTACTAGTGAACATGTCATCCACAAATGAACCCACTAGTTCACTAGTAAGATCATTTTGAGGCTTACTAGTTGACATGTAAGCCACAAAACGCCCCTTAGCTCACTCGTAAGATCATTTTGAGGCTTACTAGTGAACATGTAAGCCACAAAACGCTCACTAGTTCACTAGTAAGGTCATTTTGACGCTTACTCGTGAACATGTAAGCCACAAAACGCCCACTAGTTCACTAGTAAGATCATTTTGAGGCTTACTATTGAACATGTAAGCCACAAAACGGCCACTAGTTCACTAGTAAGATCATTCTGACGCTTACCCGTGAACATGTAAGCCACAGAACGCCCACTAGTTCACAAGTAAGATCATTTTGAGGCTTACTAGTGAACATGTAAACCCATAAATGTGCCCACTAGTTCACTAGTAAGATCATTTTGACGCCTACTAGTGAACATGTAAACCCATAAATGTGCCCACTAGTTCACTAGTAAGATCATTTTGACGCCTACTAGTGAACATGTAAGCCACAAAACACTCACTAGTTCACTAGTAAGATCATTTTGACGCTTACTAGTTGACATGTAAGCCGCAAAACGCCCACTAGTTCACTCGTAAGATCATTTTGAGGCTTAATAGTTGACATGCAAGCCGCAAAACGTTCACTAGTAAGATCATTTTGACGCTTACTAGTGAACATGTAAGGCCATAAATGTGCCCACTAGTTCACTAGTAAGATCATTTTGACGCTTACTCGTGAACATGTAAGCCACAAAACGCCCACTACTATACTAGTAAGATCATTTTGAGGCTTACAAGTGAACATGTAAGGCCATAAATGTGCCCACTAGTTCACTCGTAAGATCATGTTGGGGCTTACTAGTTGACATGTAAGCCACAAAATCCCCACTAGTTCACTAGTAAGATCATTTTGAGGCTTACTAGTTGACATGTAAGCCGCAAAACGCCCACTAGTTCACTGGTAAGATCATTTTGAGGCTTACTAGTGAACATGTAAGGCCATAAATGTGCCCACTAGTTCACTAGTAAGATCATTGTGAGGCTTACTAGTTGACATGTAAGCCGCAAAACGCTCACTAGTTCACTAGTAAGGTCATTTTGACGCTTAATCGTGAACATGTAAGCCACAAAACGCCCACTAGTTCACTAGTAAGATCATTTTGAGGCTTACTATTGAACATGTAAGCCACAAAACGGCCACTAGTTCACTAGTAAGATCATTCTGACGCTTACCCGTGAACATGTAAGCCACAGAACGCCCACTAGTTCACAAGTAAGATCATTTTGAGGCTTACTAGTGAACATGTAAACCCATAAATGTGCCCACTAGTTCACTAGTAAGATCATTTTGACGCCTACTAGTGAACATGTAAGCCACAAAACACTCACTAGTTCACTAGTAAGATCATTTTGACGCTTACTAGTTGACATGTAAGCCGCAAAACGCCCACTAGTTCACTCGTAAGATCATTTTGAGGCTTACTAGTTTACATGCAAGCCGCAAAACGTTCACTAGTAAGATCATTTTGACGCTTACTAGTGAACATGTAAGGCCATAAATGTGCCCACTAGTTCACTAGTAAGATCATTTTGACGCTTACTCGTGAACATGTAAGCCACAAAACGCCCACTACTATACTAGTAAGATCATTTTGAGGCTTACAAGTGAACATGTAAGGCCATAAATGTGCCCACTAGTTCACTCGTAAGATCATTTTGGGGCTTACTAGTTGACATGTAAGCCACAAAATCCCCTCTAGTTCACTAGTAAGATCATTTTGAGGCTTACTAGTTGACATGTAAGCCGCAAAACGCCCACTAGTTCACTGGTAAGATCATTTTGAGGCTTACAAGTGAACATGTAAGGCCATAAATGTGCCCACTAGTTCACTCGTAAGATCATTTTGGGGCTTACTAGTTGACATGTAAGCCGCAAAACGCCCACTAGTTCATTAGTAAGATCATTTTGAGGCTTACTTGTTGACATGTAAGCCGCCAAACGCCCACTAGTTCACTCGTAAAATCATTTTGAGGCTTACTAGTTGACATGCAAGCCGCAAAACGCCCACTAGTTCACTAGTAAGATCATTTTGACGCTTACTCGTGAACATGTAAGCCACAAAACGCCCACTAGTTCACTAGTAAGATCATTTTGAGGCTTACTAGTTGACATGTAAGCCACAAAATACCCACTAGTTCTCTAGTAAGAACATTTTGAGGCTTACTAGTGAAGATGTAAGCCACAAAACGCCCACTTGTTCACTAGTAAGATCATTTTGACGCTTACTAGTTAACATGTAAGCCACAAAACGCCCACTAGTTCACTAGTAAGATAATTTTGAGGCTTACTTGTTGACATGTAAGCCGCAAAACACCCACTAGTTCACTCGTAAGATCATTTTGAGGCTTACTAGTTGACATGCAAGCCGCAAAACGCCCACTAGTTCACTAGTAAGATCATTTTGACGCTTACTAGTGAACATGTAAGCCACAAAACGCCCACTAGTTCATTAGTAAGATCATTTTGAGGCTTACTTGTTGACATGTAAGGCCATAAATGTGCCCACTAGTTCACTCGTAAGATCATTTTGGGGCTTACTAGTTGACATGTAAGCAACAAAATCCCCACTAGTTCACTAGTAAGATCATTTTGAGGCTTACTAGTTGACATGTAAGCCGCAAAACGCCCACTAGTTCACTGGTAAGATCATTTTGAGGCTTACTAGTGAACATGTAAGGCCATAAATGTGCCCACTAGTTCACTAGTAAGATCATTTTGAGGCTTAGTAGTTGACCTGTAAGCCACAAAATGCCCACTAGTTCACTAGTAAGATCATTGTGAGGCTTACTAGTTGACATGTAAGCCGCAAAACGCCCACTAGTTCATTAGTAAGATCATTTTGAGGCTTACTTGTTGACATGTAAGCCGCCAAACGCCCACTAGTTCACTCGTAAGATCATTTTGAGGCTTACTAGTTGACATGCAAGCCGCAAAACGCCCACTAGTTCACTAGTAAGATCATTTTGACGCTTACTCATGAACATGTAAGCCACAAAACGCCCACTAGTTCACCAGTAAGATCATTTTGGGGCTTACTAGTTGACATGTAAGCCACAAAATCCCCACTAGTTCACTAGTAAGATCATTTTGAGGCTTACTAGTTGACATGTAAGCCGCAAAACGCCCACTAGTTCACTGGTAAGATCATTTTGAGGCTTACTAGTGAACATGTAAGGCCATAAATGTGCCCACTAGTTCACTAGTAAGATCATTGTGAGGCTTACTAGTTGACATGTAAGCCGCAAAACGCTCACTAGTTCACTAGTAAGGTCATTTTGACGCTTACTCGTGAACATGTAAGCCACAAAACGCCCACTAGTTCACTAGTAAGATCATTTTGAGGCTTACTATTGAACATGTAAGCCACAAAACGGCCACTAGTTCACTAGTAAGATCATTCTGACGCTTACCCGTGAACATGTAAGCCACAGAACGCCCACTAGTTCACAAGTAAGATCATTTTGAGGCTTACTAGTGAACATGTAAACCCATAAATGTGCCCACTAGTTCACTAGTAAGATCATTTTGACGCCTACTAGTGAACATGTAAGCCACAAAACACTCACTAGTTCACTAGTAAGATCATTTTGACGCTTACTAGTTGACATGTAAGCCGCAAAACGCCCACTAGTTCACTCGTAAGATCATTTTGAGGCTTACTAGTTGACATGCAAGCCGCAAAACGTTCACTAGTAAGATCATTTTGACGCTTACTAGTGAACATGTAAGGCCATAAATGTGCCCACTAGTTCACTAGTAAGATCATTTTGACGCTTACTCGTGAACATGTAAGCCACAAAACGCCCACTACTATACTAGTAAGATCATTTTGAGGCTTACAAGTGAACATGTAAGGCCATAAATGTGCCCACTAGTTCACTCGTAAGATCATTTTGGGGCTTACTAGTTGACATGTAAGCCACAAAATCCCCACTAGTTCACTAGTAAGATCATTTTGAGGCTTACTAGTTGACATGTAAGCCGCAAAACGCCCACTAGTTCACTGGTAAGATCATTTTGAGGCTTACTAGTGAACATGTCAGGCCATAAATGTGCCCACTAGTTCACTAGTAAGATCATTGTGAGGCTTACTAGTTGACATGTAAGCCGCAAAACGCCCACTAGTTCATTAGTAAGATCATTTTGAGGCTTACTTGTTGACATGTAAGCCGCCAAACGCCCACTAGTTCACTCGTAAAATCATTTTGAGGCTTACTAGTTGACATGCAATCCGCAAAACGCCCACTAGTTCACTAGTAAGATCATTTTGACGCTTACTCGTGAACATGTAAGCCACAAAACGCCCACTAGTTCACTAGTAAGATCATTTTGAGGCTTACTAGTTGACATGTAAGCCACAAAATACCCACTAGTTCTCTAGTAAGATCATTTTGAGGCTTACTAGTGAAGATGTAAGCCACAAAACGCCCACTTGTTCACTAGTAAGATCATTTTGAGGCTTACTAGTTGACATGCAAGCCGCAAAAACCTACTAGTTCACTAGTAAGATCATTTTGACGCTTACTCGTGAACATGTAAGCCACAAATTGTCACTAGTTCACTAGTAAGGTCATTTTGACGCTTACTAGTTAACATGTAAGCCACAAAACGCCCACTAGTTCACTAGTAAGATAATTTTGAGGCTTACTTGTTGACATGTAAGCCGCAAAACACCCACTAGTTCACTCGTAAGATCATTTTGAGGCTTACTAGTTGACATGCAAGCCGCAAAACGCCCACTAGTTCACTAGTAAGATCATTTTGACGCTTACTAGTGAACATGTAAGCCACAAAACGCCCACTAGTTCATTAGTAAGATCATTTTGAGGCTTACTTGTTGACATGTAAGCCGCAAAACGGCCACTAGTTCACTAGTAAGATCATTTTGACGCTTACTCGTGAACATGTAAGCCACAAAACGCCCAAGAGTTCACTGGTAAGATCATTTTGAGGCTTATTAGTTGACATGTAAGCCACAAAATCCCCACTAGTTCACTAGTAAGATCATTTTGAGGCTTACTAGTTTACATATAAGCCGCAAAACCCCCACTAGTTCACTGGTAAGATCATTTTGAGGCTTACTAGTGAACATGTAATGCCATAAATGTGCCCACTAGTTCACTAGTAAGATCATTGTGAGGCTTACTAGTTGACATGTAACCCGCAAAACGCCCACTAGTTCATTAGTAAGATCATTTTGAGGCTTACTTGTTGACATGTAAGCCGCCAAACGCCCACTAGTTCACTCGTAAGATCATTTTGAGGCTTACTAGTGAACATCTAAGCCGCAAAACGCACACTAATTCACTAGTAAGATCATTTTGAGGCTTACTAGTTGACATGTAAGCCGCAAAACGCCTACTAGTTCACTAGTAAGATCATTTTGACGCTTACTAGTGAACATGTAAGGCCATAAATGTGCCTGCTAGTTCACTAGTAAGATCATTTTGACGCTTACTAGTTGACATATAAGCCGCATAACGCCCCTTAGCTCACTCGTAAGATCATTTTGAGGCTTACTAGTTGACATGTAAGCCGCAAAAACCTACTAGTTCACTAGTAAGATCATTTTGACGCTTACTCGTGAACATGTAAGCCACAAATTGTCACTAGTTCACTAGTAAGGTCATTTTGACGCTTACTAGTTAACATGTAAGCCACAAAACGGCCACTAGTTCACTAGTAAGATCATTTTGAGGCTTACTTGTTGACATGTAAGCCGCAAAACACCCACTTGTTCACTCGTAAGATCATTTTGAGGCTTACTAGTTGACATGCAAGCCGCAAAACGCCCACTAGTTCACTAGTAAGATCATTTTGACGCTTACTAGTGAACATGTAAGGCCATAAATGTGCCCACTAGTTCACTAGTAAGATCATTTTGAGGCTTACTCGTTGACATGTAAGCCACAAAACGCTCACTAATTCACTAGTAAGGTAATTTTGACACTTACTAGTGAACATGTAAGCCACAAAACGCCCACTAGTTCATTAGTAAGATCATTTTGAGGCTTACTTGTTGACATGTAAGCCGCAAAACGGCCACTAGTTCACTAGTAAGATCATTTTGACGCTTACTCGTGAACATGTAAGCCACAAAACGGCCACTAGTTCACTAGTAAGATCATTTTGACGCTTACCCGTGAACATGTATGCCACAGAACGCCCACTAGTTCACTAGTAAGATCATTTTGAGGCTTACTAGTGAACATGTAAGGCCAAAAATGTGCCCACTAGTTCACTAGTAAGATCATTTTGACGCTTACTCATGAACATGTAAGCCACAAAACGCCCACTAGTTCACTAGTAAGGTCATTTTGATGCTTACTAGTGAACACGTAAGCCACAAAACGCCCACTAGTTCACTAGTAAGATCATTTTGAGGCTTAGTAGTTGACATGTAAGCCACAAAATGCCCACTAGTTCACTAGTAAGATCATTATGAGGCTTACTTGTTGACATGTAAGCCGCAAAACGCCCACTAGTTCAAACGTAAGATCATTTTGAGGCTTACTAGTTGACATGCAAGCCGCAAAACGCCCACTAGTTCACTAGTAAGATCATTTTGACGCTTACTCATGAACATGTAAGCCACAAAACGCCCACTAGTTCACTAGTAAGGTCATTTTGACGCTTACTAGTGAACACGTAAGCCACAAAACGCCCACTAGTTCATTAGTAAGATCATTTTGAGGCTTACTTGTTGACATGTAAGCCGCAGAACGCCAACTAGTTCACTAGTAAGATCATTTTGACGCTTACTCGTGAACATGTAAGCCACAAAACGGCCACTAGTTCACTAGTAAGATCATTGTGAGGCTTACTAGTTGACATGTAAACCGCAAAACGCCCACTAGTTCATTAGTAAGATCATTTTGAGGCTTACTTGTTGACATGTAAGCCGCCAAACGCCCACTAGTTCACTCGTAAGATCATTTTGAGGCTTACTAGTGAACATGTAAGCCGCAAAACGCACACTAGTTCACTAGTAAGATCATTTTGAGGCTTACTAGTTGACATGTAAGCCGCAAAACGCCTACTAGTTCACTAGTAAGATCATTTTGACGCTTACTAGTGAACATGTAAGGCCATAAATGTGCCTGCTAGTTCACTAGTAAGATCATTTTGACGCTTACTAGTTGACATATAAGCCGCATAACGCCCCTTAGCTCACTCGTAAGATCATTTTGAGGCTTACTAGTTGACATGCAAGCCGCAAAACGCCCACTAGTTCACTAGTAAGATCATTTTGACGCTTACTAGTGAACATGTAAGCCACAAAACGCCCACTAGTTCATTAGTAAGATCATTTTGAGGCTTACTTGTTGACATGTAAGCCGCAAAAACCTACTAGTTCACTAGTAAGATCATTTTGACGCTTACTCGTGAACATGTAAGCCACAAATTGTCACTAGTTCACTAGTAAGGTCATTTTGACGCTTACTAGTTAACATGTAAGCCACAAAACGCCCACTAGTTCACTAGTAAGATAATTTTGAGGCTTACTTGTTGACATGTAAGCCGCAAAACACCCACTAGTTCACTCGTAAGATCATTTTGAGGCTTACTAGTTGACATGCAAGCCGCAAAACGCCCACTAGTTCACTAGTAAGATCATTTTGACGCTTACTAGTGAACATGTAAGCCACAAAACGCCCACTAGTTCATTAGTAAGATCATTTTGAGGCTTACTTGTTGACATGTAAGCCGCAAAACGGCCACTAGTTCACTAGTAAGATCATTTTGACGCTTACTCGTGAACATGTAAGCCACAAAACGCCCAAGAGTTCACTGGTAAGATCATTTTGAGGCTTATTAGTTGACATGTAAGCCACAAAATCCCCACTAGTTCACTAGTAAGATCATTTTGAGGCTTACTAGTTTACATATAAGCCGCAAAACCCCCACTAGTTCACTGGTAAGATCATTTTGAGGCTTACTAGTGAACATGTAATGCCATAAATGTACCCACTAGTTCACTAGTAAGATCATTGTGAGGCTTACTAGTTGACATGTAAACCGCAAAACGCCCACTAGTTCATTAGTAAGATCATTTTGAGGCTTACTTGTTGACATGTAAGCCGCCAAACGCCCACTAGTTCACTCGTAAGATCATTTTGAGGCTTACTAGTGAACATGTAAGCCGCAAAACGCACACTAGTTCACTAGTAAGATCATTTTGAGGCTTACTAGTTGACATGTAAGCCGCAAAACGCCTACTAGTTCACTAGTAAGATCATTTTGACGCTTACCAGTGAACATGTAAGGCCATAAATGTGCCTGCTAGTTCACTAGTAAGATCATTTTGACGCTTACTAGTTGACATATAAGCCGCATAACGCCCCTTAGCTCACTCGTAAGATCATTTTGAGGCTTACTAGTTGACATGTAAACCGCAAAAACCTACTAGTTCACTAGTAAGATCATTTTGACGCTTACTCGTGAACATGTAAGCCACAAATTGTCACTAGTTCACTAGTAAGGTCATTTTGACGCTTACTAGTTAACATGTAAGCCACAAAACGGCCACTAGTTCACTAGTAAGATCATTTTGAGGCTTACTTGTTGACATGTAAGCCGCAAAACACCCACTTGTTCACTCGTAAGATCATTTTGAGGCTTACTAGTTGACATGCAAGCCGCAAAACGCCCACTAGTTCACTAGTAAGATCATTTTGACGCTTACTAGTGAACATGTAAGGCCATAAATGTGCCCACTAGTTCACTAGTAAGATCATTTTGAGGCTTACTCGTTGACATGTAAGCCACAAAACGCTCACTAATTCACTAGTAAGGTAATTTTGACACTTACTAGTGAACATGTAAGCCACAAAACGCCCACTAGTTCATTAGTAAGATCATTTTGAGGCTTACTTGTTGACATGTAAGCCGCAAAACGGCCACTAGTTCACTAGTAAGATCATTTTGATGCTTACTCGTGAACATGTAAGCCACAAAACGGCCACTAGTTCACTAGTAAGATCATTTTGACGCTTACCCGTGAACATGTATGCCACAGAACGCCCACTAGTTCACTAGTAAGATCATTTTGAGGCTTACTAGTGAACATGTAAGGCCAAAAATGTGCCCACTAGTTCACTAGTAAGATCATTTTGACGCTTACTCATGAACATGTAAGCCACAAAAAGCCCACTAGTTCACTAGTAAGATCATTTTGAGGCTTAGTAGTTGACATGTAAGCCACAAAATGCCCACTAGTTCACTAGTAAGATCATTATGAGGCTTACTTGTTGACATGTAAGCCGCAAAACGCCCACTAGTTCAAACGTAAGATCATTTTGAGGCTTACTAGTTGACATGCAAGCCGCAAAACGCCCACTAGTTCACTAGTAAGATCATTTTGACGCTTACTCATGAACATGTAAGCCACAAAACGCCCACTAGTTCACTAGTAAGGTCATTTTGACGCTTACTAGTGAACACGTAAGCCACAAAACGCCCACTAGTTCATTAGTAAGATCATTTTGAGGCTTACTTGTTGACATGTAAGCCGCAGAACGCCAACTAGTTCACTAGTAAGATCATTTTGACGCTTACTCGTGAACATGTAAGCCACAAAACGGCCACTATTTCACTGGTAAGATCATTTTGAGGCTTACTAGTGAACATTTAAGCCACAAAACGCCCACTAGTTCACTAGTAAGATCATTTTGAGGCTTACTAGTTGACATATAAGCCACAAAATCCCCACTAGTTCACTGGTAAGATCATTTTGAGGCTTACTAGTGAACATGTAAGGCCATAAATGTGCCCACTAGTTCACTAGTAAGATCATTTTGAGGCTTACTAGTTGACATGTAAGCCACAAACGCCCACTAGTTCACTAGTAAGATCATTTATAGGCTTACGAGTGAAGATGTAAGCCACAAAACGCCCACTAGTTTACTAGTAAGGTCATTTTGACGCTCACTAGTGAACATGTAAGCCACAAAACGCTCACTAATTCACTAGTAAGGTGATTTTGATGCTTACTAGTGAACATGTAAGCCACAAAACGCCCACTAGTTCATTAGTAAGATCATTTTGAGGCTTACTTGTTGACATGTAAGCCGCAAAACTCCCACTAGTTCACTCGTAAGATCATTTTGAGGCTTACTAGTTGACATGCAAGCCGCAAAACATAAGATCATTTTGACGCTTACTCGTGAACATGTAAGCCACAAAACGCCCACTACTATACTAGTAAGATCATTTTGAGGCTTACAAGTGAACATGTAAGGCCATAAATGTGCCCACTAGTTCACTCGTAAGATCATTTTGAGGCTTACTAGTTGACATGTAAGCCGCAAAACGCCCACTAGTTCACTGGTAAGATCATTTTGAGGCTTACTAGTGAACATGTAAGGCCATTAATGTGCCCACTAGTTCACTAGTAAGATCATTTTGAGGCTTCCTTGTTGACATGTAAGCCGCAAAACTCCCACTAGTTCACTCGTAAGATCATTTTGAGGCTTACTAGTTGACATGCAAGACGCAAAACACCCACTAGTTCACTAGTAAGATCATTTTGAGGCTTACTTGTTGACATGTAAGCCGCAAAACACCCACTTGTTCACTCGTAAGATCATTTTGAGGCTTACTAGTTGACATGCAAGCCGCAAAACGCCCACTAGTTCACTAGTAAGATCATTTTGACGCTTACTAGTGAACATGTAAGGCCATAAATGTGCCCACTAGTTCACTAGTAAGATCATTTTGAGGCTTACTCGTTGACATGTAAGCCACAAAACGCTCACTAATTCACTAGTAAGGTAATTTTGACACTTACTAGTGAACATGTAAGCCACAAAACGCCCACTAGTTCATTAGTAAGATCATTTTGAGGCTTACTTGTTGACATGTAAGCCGCAAAACGGCCACTAGTTCACTAGTAAGATCATTTTGACGCTTACTCGTGAACATGTAAGCCACAAAACGGCCACTAGTTCACTAGTAAGATCATTTTGACGCTTACCCGTGAACATGTATGCCACAGAACGCCCACTAGTTCACTAGTAAGATCATTTTGAGGCTTACTAGTGAACATGTAAGGCCAAAAATGTGCCCACTAGTTCACTAGTAAGATCATTTTGACGCTTACTCATGAACATGTAAGCCACAAAACGCCCACTAGTTCACTAGTAAGGTCATTTTGATGCTTACTAGTGAACACGTAAGCCACAAAACGCCCACTAGTTAACTAGTAAGATCATTTTGAGGCTTAGTAGTTGACATGTAAGCCACAAAATGCCCACTAGTTCACTAGTAAGATCATTATGAGGCTTACTTGTTGACATGTAAGCCGCAAAACGCCCACTAGTTCAAACGTAAGATCATTTTGAGGCTTACTAGTTGACATGCAAGCCGCAAAACGCCCACTAGTTCACTAGTAAGATCATTTTGACGCTTACTCATGAACATGTAAGCCACAAAACGCCCACTAGTTCACTAGTAAGGTCATTTTGACGCTTACTAGTGAACACGTAAGCCACAAAACGCCCACTAGTTCATTAGTAAGATCATTTTGAGGCTTACTTGTTGACATGTAAGCCGCAGAACGCCAACTAGTTCACTAGTAAGATCATTTTGACGCTTACTCGTGAACATGTAAGCCACAAAACGGCCACTATTTCACTGGTAAGATCATTTTGAGGCTTACTAGTGAACATTTAAGCCACAAAACGCCCACTAGTTCACTAGTAAGATCATTTTGAGGCTTACTAGTTGACATATAAGCCACAAAATCCCCACTAGTTCACTGGTAAGATCATTTTGAGGCTTACTAGTGAACATGTAAGGCCATAAATGTGCCCACTAGTTCACTAGTAAGATCATTTTGAGGCTTACTAGTTGACATGTAAGCCACAAACGCCCACTAGTTCACTAGTAAGATCATTTATAGGCTTACGAGTGAAGATGTAAGCCACAAAACGCCCACTAGTTTACTAGTAAGGTCATTTTGACGCTCACTAGTGAACATGTAAGCCACAAAACGCTCACTAATTCACTAGTAAGGTCATTTTGATGCTTACTAGTGAACATGTAAGCCACAAAACGCCCACTAGTTCATTAGTAAGATCATTTTGAGGCTTACTTGTTGACATGTAAGCCGCAAAACTCCCACTAGTTCACTCGTAAGATCATTTTGAGGCTTACTAGTTGACATGCAAGCCGCAAAACATAAGATCATTTTGAGGCTTACTCGTGAACATGTAAGCCACAAAACGCCCACTACTATACTAGTAAGATCATTTTGAGGCTTACAAGTGAACATGTAAGGCCATAAATGTGCCCACTAGTTCACTCGTAAGATCATTTTGAGGCTTACTAGTTGACATGTAAGCCGCAAAACGCCCACTAGTTCACTGGTAAGATCATTTTGAGGCTTACTAGTGAACATGTAAGGCCATTAATGTGCCCACTAGTTCACTAGTAAGATCATTTTGAGGCTTCCTTGTTGACATGTAAGCCGCAAAACTCCCACTAGTTCACTCGTAAGATCATTTTGAGGCTTACTAGTTGACATGCAAGACGCAAAACACCCACTAGTTCACTAGTAAGATCATTTTGACGCTTACTCGTGAAAATGTAAGCCACAAAACGCCCACTAGTTCACTAGTAAGGTCATTTTGACGCTTACTAGTGAACACGTAAGCCACAAAACGCCCACTACTATACTAGTAAGGTCATTTTGACGCTTACTAGTGAACATGTAAGCCACAAAACGCCCACTACTATACTAGTAAGATCATTTTGTGGCTTACAAGTGAACATGTAAGGCCATAAATGTGCCCACTAGTTCACTCGTAAGATCATTTTGGGGCTTACTAGTTGACATGTAAGCCACAAAATCCCCACTAGTTCACTAGTAAGATCATTTTGAGGCTTACTAGTTGACATGTAAGCCGCAAAACGCCCTCTAGTTCACTGGTAAGATCATTTTGAGGCTTACTAGTGAACATGTAAGGCCATAAATGTGCCCACTAGTTCACTAGTAAGATCATTTTGAGGCTAACTAGTTGACATGTAAGCCACAAAACGCCCACGAGTTCACTAGTAAGATCATTTTGAGGCTTACAAGTGAAGATGTAAGCCACAAAACGCCCACTAGTTTACTAGTAAGATCATTTTGACGCTTACTAGTGAACACGTAAGGCCATAAATGTGCCCACTAGTTCACTAGTAAGATCATATTGAGGCTTACTATTTGACATGTAAGCCACAAAACGCCCACTAGTTCACTAGTAAGATCATTTTGAGGCTTACTAGTGAACATGTAAGCCACAAAACGCCCACTCGTTCCCTAGTAAGATCATTTTGACGCTTACTAGTGAACATGTAAGCCACAAAACGCTCACTGGTTCACTAGTAAGGTAATTTTGACGCTTACTAGTGAACATGTAAGCCACAAAACGCCCACTAGTTCACTAGTAAGAGCATTTTGACGCTTACTCGTGAACATGTAAGGCCATAAATGTGCCCACTAGTTCACTAGTAAGGTCATTTTGACACTTACTAGTGAACATGTAAGCCACAAAACGCTCACTAGTTCACTAGTAAGATCATTTTGAGGCTTAGTAGTTGACATGTAAGCCGCAAAACGCCCACTAGTTCATTAGTAAGATCATTTTGAGGCTTACTTGTTGACATGTAAGCCGCCAAACGCCCACTAGTTCACTCGTAAGATCATTTTGAGGCTTACTAGTTGACATGCAAGCCGCAAAACTCCCACTAGCTCACTCGTAAGATCATTTTGACGCTTACTAGTGAACATGTAAGCCGCAAAACGCACACTAGTTCACTAGTAAGATCATTTTGAGGCTTACTAGTTGACATGTAAGCCGCAAAACTCCTACTAGTTCACTAGTAAGATCATTTTGACGCATACTAGTGAACATGTAAGGCCATAAATGTGCCTGCTAGTTCACTAGTAAGATCATTTTGAGGCTTACTAGTTGACATATAAGCCGCATAACGCCCCTTAGCTCACTCGTAAGATCATTTTGAGGCTTGCTAGTTGACATGTAAGCCGCAAAATGCTCACTAGTTCACTAGTAAGGTCATTTTGACGCTTACTCGTGAACATGTAAGCCACAAATTGTCACTAGTTCACTAGTAAGGTCATTTTGACGCTTACTAGTTAACATGTAAGCCACAAAACGGCCACTAGTTCACTAGTAAGATCATTTTGAGGCTTACTTGTTGACATGTAAGCCGCAAAACACCCACTAGTTCACTCGTAAGATCATTTTGAGGCTTACTAGTTGACATGCAAGCCGCAAAACGGCCACTAGTTCACTAGTAAGATCATTTTGACGCTTACTAGTGAACATGTAAGGCCATAAATGTGCCCACTAGTTCACTAGTAAGATCATTTTGAGGCTTACTCGTTGACATGTAAGCCACAAAACGCTCACTAATTGACTAGTAAGGTCATTTTGACGCTTACTAGTGAACATGTAAGCCACAAAACGCCCACTAGTTCATTAGTAAGATCATTTTGAGGCTTACTTGTTGACATGTAAGCCGCAAAACGGCCACTAGTTCACTAGTAAGATCATTTTGACGCTTACTCGTGAACATGTAAGCCGCCAAACGCCCACTAGTTCACTCGTAAGATCATTTTGAGGCTTACTAGTGAACATGTAAGCCGCAAAACGCACACTAGTTCACTAGTAAGATCATTTTGAGGCTTACTAGTTGACATGTAAGCCGCAAAACGCCTACTAGTTCACTAGTAAGATCATTTTGACGCTTACTAGTGAACATGTAAGGCCATAAATGTGCCTGCTAGTTCACTAGTAAGATCATTTTGACGCTTACTAGTTGACATATAAGCCGCATAACGCCCCTTAGCTCACTCGTAAGATCATTTTGAGGCTTACTAGTTGACATGTAAGCCGCAAAAACCTACTAGTTCACTAGTAAGATCATTTTGACGCTTACTCGTGAACATGTAAGCCACAAATTGTCACTAGTTCACTAGTAAGGTCATTTTGACGCTTACTAGTTAACATGTAAGCCACAAAACGGCCACTAGTTCACTAGTAAGAGCATTTTGAGGCTTACTTGTTGACATGTAAGCCGCAAAACACCCACTTGTTCACTCGTAAGATCATTTTGAGGCTTACTAGTTGACATGCAAGCCGCAAAACGCCCACTAGTTCACTAGTAAGATCATTTTGACGCTTACTAGTGAACATGTAAGGCCATAAATGTGCCCACTAGTTCACTAGTAAGATCATTTTGAGGCTTACTCGTTGACATGTAAGCCACAAAACGCTCACTAATTGACTAGTAAGGTCATTTTGACGCTTACTAGTGAACATGTAAGCCACAAAACGCCCACTAGTTCATTAGTAAGATCATTTTGAGGCTTACTTGTTGACATGTAAGCCGCAAAACGGCCACTAGTTCACTAGTAAGATCATTTTGACGCTTACTCGTGAACATGTAAGCCGCCAAACGCCCACTAGTTCACTCGTAAGATCATTTTGAGGCTTACTAGTGAACATGTAAGCCGCAAAACGCACACTAGTTCACTAGTAAGATCATTTTGATGCTTACTAGTTGACATGTAAGCCGCAAAACGCCTACTAGTTCACTAGTAAGATCATTTTGACGCTTACTAGTGAACATGTAAGGCCATAAATGTGCCTGCTAGTTCACTAGTAAGATCATTTTGACGCTTACTAGTTGACATATAAGCCGCATAACGCCCCTTAGCTCACTCGTAAGATCATTTTAAGGCTTACTAGTTGACATGTAAGCCGCAAAAACCTACTAGTTCACTAGTAAGATCATTTTGACGCTTACTCGTGAACATGTAAGCCACAAATTGTCACTAGTTCACTAGTAAGGTCATTTTGACGCTTACTAGTTAACATGTAAGCCACAAAACGGCCACTAGTTCACTAGTAAGATCATTTTGAGGCTTACTTGTTGACATGTAAGCCGCAAAACACCCACTTGTTCACTCGTAAGATCATTTTGAGGCTTACTAGTTGACATGCAAGCCGCAAAACGCCCACTAGTTCACTAGTAAGATCATTTTGACGCTTACTAGTGAACATGTAAGGCCATAAATGTGCCCACTAGTTCACTAGTAAAATCATTTTGAGGCTTACTCGTTGACATGTAAGCCACAAAACGCTCACTAATTCACTAGTAAGGTCATTTTGACACTTACTAGTGAACATGTAAGCCACAAAACGCCCACTAGTTCATTAGTAAGATCATTTTGAGGCTTACTTGTTGACATGTAAGCCGCAAAACGGCCACTAGTTCACTAGTAAGATCATTTTGACGCTTACTCGTGAACATGTAAGCCACAAAACGGCCACTAGTTCACTAGTAAGATCATTTTGACGCTTACCCGTGAACATGTATGCCACAGAACGCCCACTAGTTCACTAGTAAGATCATTTTGAGGCTTACTAGTGAACATGTAAGGCCAAAAATGTGCCCACTAGTTCACTAGTAAGATCATTTTGACGCTTACTCATGAACATGTAAGCCACAAAACGCCCACTAGTTCACTAGTAAGGTCATTTTGATGCTTACTAGTGAACACGTAAGCCACAAAACGCCCACTAGTTCACTAGTAAGATCATTTTGAGGCTTAGTAGTTGACATGTAAGCCACAAAATGCCCACTAGTTCACTAGTAAGATCATTATGAGGCTTACTTGTTGACATGTAAGCCGCAAAACGCCCACTAGTTCAAACGTAAGATCATTTTGAGGCTTACTAGTTGACATGCAAGCCGCAAAACGCCCACTAGTTCACTAGTAAGATCATTTTGACGCTTACTCATGAACATGTAAGCCACAAAACGCCCACTAGTTCACTAGTAAGGTCATTTTGACGCTTACTAGTGAACACGTAAGCCACAAAACGCCCACTAGTTCATTAGTAAGATCATTTTGAGGCTTACTTGTTGACATGTAAGCCGCAGAACGCCAACTAGTTCACTAGTAAGATCATTTTGACGCTTACTCGTGAACATGTAAGCCACAAAACGGCCACTATTTCACTGGTAAGATCATTTTGAGGCTTACTAGTGAACATTTAAGCCACAAAACGCCCACTAGTTCACTAGTAAGATCATTTTGAGGCTTACTAGTTGACATATAAGCCACAAAATCCCCACTAGTTCACTGGTAAGATCATTTTGAGGCTTACTAGTGAACATGTAAGGCCATAAATGTGCCCACTAGTTCACTAGTAAGATCATTTTGAGGCTTACTAGTTGACATGTAAGCCACAAACGCCCACTAGTTCACTAGTAAGATCATTTATAGGCTTACGAGTGAAGATGTAAGCCACAAAACGCCCACTAGTTTACTAGTAAGGTCATTTTGACGCTCACTAGTGAACATGTAAGCCACAAAACGCTCACTAATTCACTAGTAAGGTCATTTTGATGCTTCCTAGTGAACATGTAAGCCACAAAACGCCCACTAGTTCATTAGTAAGATCATTTTGAGGCTTACTTGTTGACATGTAAGCCGCAAAACTCCCACTAGTTCACTCGTAAGATCATTTTGAGGCTTACTAGTTGACATGCAAGCCGCAAAACATAAGATCATTTTGACGCTTACTCGTGAACATGTAAGCCACAAAACGCCCACTACTATACTAGTAAGATCATTTTGAGGCTTACAAGTGAACATGTAAGGCCATAAATGTGCCCACTAGTTCACTCGTAAGATCATTTTGAGGCTTACTAGTTGACATGTAAGCCGCAAAACGCCCACTAGTTCACTGGTAAGATCATTTTGAGGCTTACTAGTGAACATGTAAGGCCATTAATGTGCCCACTAGTTCACTAGTAAGATCATTTTGAGGCTTCCTTGTTGACATGTAAGCCGCAAAACTCCCACTAGTTCACTCGTAAGATCATTTTGAGGCTTACTAGTTGACATGCAAGACGCAAAACACCCACTAGTTCACTAGTAAGATCATTTTGACGCTTACTCGTGAACATGTAAGCCACAAAACGCCCACTAGTTCACTAGTAAGGTCATTTTGACGCTTACTAGTGAACACGTAAGCCACAAAACGCCCACTACTATACTAGTAAGGTCATTTTGACGCTTACTAGTGAACATGTAAGCCACAAAACGCCCACTACTATACTAGTAAGATCATTTTGAGGCTTACAAGTGAACATGTAAGGCCATAAATGTGCCCACTAGTTCACTCGTAAGATCATTTTGGGGCTTACTAGTTGACATGTAAGCCACAAAATCCCCACTAGTTCACTAGTAAGATCATTTTGAGGCTTACTAGTTGACATGTAAGCCGCAAAACGCCCTCTAGTTCACTGGTAAGATCATTTTGAGGCTTACTAGTGAACATGTAAGGCCATAAATGTGCCCACTAGTTCACTAGTAAGATCATTTTGAGGCTAACTAGTTGACATGTAAGCCACAAAACGCCCACGAGTTCACTAGTAAGATCATTTTGAGGCTTACTAGTGAACATGTAAGCCACAAAACGCCCACTCGTTCCCTAGTAAGATCATTTTGACGCTTACTAGTGAACATGTAAGCCACAAAACGCTCACTGGTTCACTAGTAAGGTAATTTTGACGCTTACTAGTGAACATGTAAGCCACAAAACGCCCACTAGTTCACTAGTAAGAGCATTTTGACGCTTACTCGTGAACATGTAAGGCCATAAATGTGCCCACTAGTTCACTAGTAAGGTCATTTTGACACTTACTAGTGAACATGTAAGCCACAAAACGCTCACTAGTTCACTAGTAAGATCATTTTGAGGCTTACTAGTGAACATGTAAGGCCATAAATGTGCCCACTAGTTCACTAGTAAGATCATTTTGAGGCTTACTAGTTGACATGTAAGCCACAAACGCCCACTAGTTCACTAGTAAGATCATTTATAGGCTTACGAGTGAAGATGTAAGCCACAAAACGCCCACTAGTTTACTAGTAAGGTCATTTTGACGCTCACTAGTGAACATGTAAGCCACAAAACGCTCACTAATTCACTAGTAAGGTCATTTTGATGCTTACTAGTGAACATGTAAGCCACAAAACGCCCACTAGTTCATTAGTAAGATCATTTTGAGGCTTACTTGTTGACATGTAAGCCGCAAAACTCCCACTAGTTCACTCGTAAGATCATTTTGAGGCTTACTAGTTGACATGCAAGCCGCAAAACATAAGATCATTTTGACGCTTACTCGTGAACATGTAAGCCACAAAACGCCCACTACTATACTAGTAAGATTATTTTGAGGCTTACAAGTGAACATGTAAGGCCATAAATGTGCCCACTAGTTCACTCGTAAGATCATTTTGAGGCTTACTAGTTGACATGTAAGCCGCAAAACGCCCACTAATTCACTGGTAAGATCATTTTGAGGCTTACTAGTGAACATGTAAGGCCATTAATGTGCCCACTAGTTCACTAGTAAGATCATTTTGAGGCTTCCTTGTTGACATGTAAGCCGCAAAACTCCCACTAGTTCACTCGTAAGATCATTTTGAGGCTTACTAGTTGACATGCAAGACGCAAAACACCCACTAGTTCACTAGTAAGATCATTTTGACGCTTACTCGTGAACATGTAAGCCACAAAACGCCCACTAGTTCACTAGTAAGGTCATTTTGACGCTTACTAGTGAACACGTAAGCCACAAAACGCCCACTACTATACTAGTAAGGTCATTTTGACGCTTACTAGTGAACATGTAAGCCACAAAACGCCCACTACTATACTAGTAAGATCATTTTGAGGCTTACAAGTGAACATGTAAGGCCATAAATGTGCCCACTAGTTCACTCGTAAGATCATTTTGGGGCTTACTAGTTGACATGTAAGCCACAAAATCCCCACTAGTTCACTAGTAAGATCATTTTGAGGCTTACTAGTTGACATGTAAGCCGCAAAACGCCCTCTAGTTCACTGGTAAGATCATTTTGAGGCTTACTAGTGAACATGTAAGGCCATAAATGTGCCCACTAGTTCACTAGTAAGATCATTTTGAGGCTAACTAGTTGACATGTAAGCCACAAAACGCCCACGAGTTCACTAGTAAGATCATTTTGAGGCTTACTAGTGAACATGTAAGCCACAAAACGCCCACTCGTTCCCTAGTAAGATCATTTTGACGCTTACTAGTGAACATGTAAGCCACAAAACGCTCACTGGTTCACTAGTAAGGTAATTTTGACGCTTACTAGTGAACATGTAAGCCACAAAACGCCCACTAGTTCACTAGTAAGAGCATTTTGACGCTTACTCGTGAACATGTAAGGCCATAAATGTGCCCACTAGTTCACTAGTAAGGTCATTTTGACACTTACTAGTGAACATGTAAGCCACAAAACGCTCACTAGTTCACTAGTAAGATCATTTTGAGGCTTAGTAGTGAACATGTAAGGCCATAAATGTGCCCACTAGTTCACTAGTAAGATCATTTTGAGGCTTAGTAGTTGACATGTAAGCCGCAAAACGCCCACTAGTTCATTAGTAAGATCATTTTGAGGCTTACTTGTTGACATGTAAGCCGCCAAACGCCCACTAGTTCACTCGTAAGATCATTTTGAGGCTTACTAGTTGACATGCAAGCCGCAAAACTCCCACTAGCTCACTCGTAAGATCATTTTGACGCTTACTAGTGAACATGTAAGCCGCAAAACGCACACTAGTTCACTAGTAAGATCATTTTGAGGCTTACTAGTTGACATGTAAGCCGCAAAACTCCTACTAGTTCACTAGTAAGATCATTTTGACGCATACTAGTGAACATGTAAGGCCATAAATGTGCCTGCTAGTTCACTAGTAAGATCATTTTGAGGCTTACTAGTTGACATATAAGCCGCATAACGCCCCTTAGCTCACTCGTAAGATCATTTTGAGGCTTGCTAGTTGACATGTAAGCCGCAAAATGCTCACTAGTTCACTAGTAAGGTCATTTTGACGCTTACTCGTGAACATGTAAGCCACAAAACGCTCACTGGTTCACTAGTAAGGTAATTTTGACGCTTACTAGTGAACATGTAAGCCACAAAACGCCCACTAGTTCACTAGTAAGAGCATTTTGACGCTTACTCGTGAACATGTAAGGCCATAAATGTGCCCACTAGTTCACTAGTAAGGTCATTTTGACACTTACTAGTGAACATGTAAGCCACAAAACGCTCACTAGTTCACTAGTAAGATCATTTTGAGGCTTAGTAGTGAACATGTAAGGCCATAAATGTGCCCACTAGTTCACTAGTAAGGTCATTTTGACGCTTACTAGTTAACATGTAAGCCGCTAAACACCCACTAGTTCACTCGTAAGATCATTTTGAGGCTTACTAGTTGACATGCAAGCCGCAAAACGGCCACTAGTTCACTAGTAAGATCATTTTGACGCTTACTAGTGAACATGTAAGGCCATAAATGTGCCCACTAGTTCACTAGTAAGATCATTTTGAGGCTTACTCGTTGACATGTAAGCCACAAAACGCTCACTAATTGACTAGTAAGGTCATTTTGACGCTTACTAGTGAACATGTAAGCCACAAAACGCCCACTAGTTCATTAGTAAGATCATTTTGAGGCTTACTTGTTGACATGTAAGCCGCAAAACGGCCACTAGTTCACTAGTAAGATCATTTTGACGCTTACTCATGAACATGTAAGCCACAAAACGGCCACTAGTTCACTAGTAAGATCATTTTGACGCTTACCCGTGAACATGTAAGCCACAGAACGCCCACTAGTTCACTAGTAAGATCATTTTGAGGCTTACTAGTGAACATGTAAGGCCATAAATGTGCCCACTAGTTCACTAGTAAGATCATTTTGACGCCTACTAGTGAACATGTAAGCCACAAAACACTCACTAGTTCACTAGTAAGGTCATTTTGACACTTACTAGTGAACATGTAAGCCACAAAACGCTCACTAGTTCATTAGTAAGATCATTATGAGGCTTACTTGTTGACATGTAAGCCGCAAAACGCCCACTAGTTCACTAGTAAGATCATTTTGACGCTTACTCGTGAACATGTAAGCCACAAAACGCCCACTAGTTCACTAGTAAGGTCATTTTGACGCTTACTAGTGAACACGTAAGCCACAAAACGCCCACTAGTTCATTAGTAAGATCATTTTGAGGCTTACTTGTTGACATGTAAGCCGCAAAACGCCCACTAGTTCACTAGTAAGATCATTTTGACGCTTACTCGTGAACATGTAAGCCACAAAACGCCCACTACTATACTAGTAAGATCATTTTGAGGCTTACAAGTGAACATGTAAGGCCATAAATGTGCCCACTAATTCACTCGTAAGATCATTTTGGGGCTTACTAGTTGACATGTAAGCCACAAAATCCCCACTAGTTCACTAGTAAGATCATTTTGAGGCTTACTAGTTGACATGTAAGCCGCAAAACGCCCACTAGTTCACTGGTAAGATCATTTTGAGGCTGACTAGTGAACATTTAAGCCACAAAACGCCCACTAGTTCACTAGTAAGATCATTTTGAGGCTTACTAGTTGACATATAAGCCACAAAATCCCCACTAGTTCACTGGTAAGATCATTTTGAGGCTTACTAGTGAACATGTAAGGCCATAAATGTGCCCACTAGTTCACTAGTAAGATCATTTTGAGGCTTACGAGTGAAGATGTAAGCCACAAAACGCCCACTAGTTCATTAGTAAGATCATTTTGAGGCTTACTTTTTGACATGTAAGCCGCAAAACGCCCACTAGTTCACTGGTAAGATCATTTTGAGGCTTACAAGTGAACATGTAAGGCCATAAATGTGCCCACTAGTTCACTAGTAAGATCATTTTGAGGCTTACTAGTTGACATGTAAGCCGCAAAACGCCCACTAGTTCACTGGTAAGATCATTTTGAGGCTTACTAGTGTACATGTAAGGCCATAAATGTGCCCACTAGTTCACTCGTAAGATCATTTTGAGGCTTACTTGTTGACATGTAAGCCGCAAAACTCCCACTAGTTAACTAGTAAGATCATTTTGACGCTTACTCGTGAACATGTAAGCCACAAAACGCCCACTACTATACTAGTAAGATCATTTTGAGGCTTACAAGTGAACATGTAAGGCCATAAATGTGCCCACTAGTTCACTCGTAAGATCATTTTGGGGCTTACTAGTTGACATGTAAGCCACAAAATCCCCATTAGTTCACTAGTAAGATCATTTTGAGGCTTACTAGTTGACATGTAAGCCGCAAAACGCCCACTAGTTCACTGGTAAGATCATTTTGAGGCTTACTAGTGAACATGTAAGGCCATAAATGTGCCCACTAGTTCACTAGTAAGATCATTTTGAGGCTTACTATTTGACATGTAAGCCACAAAACGCCCACTAGTTCACTAGTATAATCATTTTGAGGCTTACTAGTGAACATGTAAGCCACAAAACGCCCACTAGTTCACTAGTAAGATCATTTTGACGCTTACTAGTGAACATGTAAGCCACAAAACGCTCACTAGTTCACTAGTAAGGTCATTTTGACGCTTACTCGTGAACATGTAAGCCACAAATTGTCACTAGTTCCCCCCCCCCCTTAAATTCCAACCTTCGACCTCATCGTGGTGGGGGGGTGAACGGGTAATCTACCCGGCCAACAGAAGGCTCTGGTAGAAGCAGGGCTGGGGACCCGGCTTCTCAATAAATTCTCACGAATCTTCTTCATGACTTCACGACTGACTGCAATTACGACTCGAGCTACGGCGTCCGCGGGAACCGACGCGCCTGCTCTCAGCTCGACAGGGCGGGTGATAAATGTGCAAGTCGGGCACCACTATCCCCTCCACCATCACCTCCTCCGACGCCGTGAGCGCCTCAAAATTGCTTGCTGGAACGTCCGGACTCTCCGCGACGAAGGGACCCAAGCCCTCACCATGAAGTCACTTCACAACTATGGCGTCAGTGTGGCATGCCTCTCTGAAGTACGCCTCCCTGATGCCGGGCAGCGAGAGCTGAAGGTCCCTGGTGTAAATGTGGTCTACAACCTCTACCATAGTGGAGTGACGGACAACAGCGGCCGGCACGGCGTTGCAATCGCCCTTGCTCCCGAGGCACAGGCTGCACTGCTGGGGTGGGAACCCATCTCCCCCCGCCTTGCCAGGGTGCGCTTGAGGGGTGCCATTGCCAACATCTCTGTCGTGGCGGTATACGCGCCCACACTGAACGCTGATGACGTGGACAAGGAGCAGTTCTATCATAAGCTCCAGACGACTGTCGATGGCATCCCCTCCAATGACATCTTGGTGATCGCAGGAGACTGGAATGCGCGCACCGGACCGGCGACTGACACCACGCAACGAGTGCTGGGGCGTTTTGCTCTGGGAAGACGCTGCGACAATGGCGAATGGCTCGTTAACTTCGCCGCCTCAAATCGCCTAGTCATGATGAAAACACGCTTCCAACACCCCCAACATCAGCTAGTCACCTGGTACTCGAACGATGGGCGGACGACTAACCAGATTGACTACATACTGGTTCGGTCACGTTGGGCGAGTTCAGTCCTCGACGCACGGGCGTACCGTGGAGCAGACACGGGAGGCAAGAGCGGCTCCGACCACGTGCTTGTGCGTGCTACCCTTCGCATCAGACTTAAAGTTAATCGCCCTTCAAAACGCACCATGCGGATTGATGTCGCAAAATTGAAGCTGGATGGAGGGAAGAATTTTCAAGTGGAGGTCCAAAACCGCTTCGCTCAACTACAACCGGCTTCCAATGAGCCAGAGCAGGAGTGGCGGGAACTCAAATCTACCATCATTGCAGCTGCACGCTCACACCTCATCTCCACCAAACGCCAGAACCGTGACTGGATCACTGCAAACACTCTGGCCCTTGCAGAACGATCCAGGCTTGCGCGAGTAACGGGAGCAGCCAACTTCCGCGAACTACGGCGACTTACCACTCGGGCGATTCGGGCAGATCGAAATGCCTATTGGTGCGACTTTGCCGAAGAAACTGAGAGGGCCGCCGCTGCGGGTGATACCCGCAAGCTTTATCAGCTGGTAAAGAAGGCGAGCAGGAAATCCGCTGGAGTCAGCGAAACAATCTGCACAGTGAACGGTTCTGTGATAACCTCCCTAGAGGAATGGCTGCAACGTTGGCGCGAACACTTCGAAGTCCTACTCAATCACCCACCACCAGTGTTGGCGCCTGTGCTTCCTGCAATTGATGAGGAGTACGACTGCAGCTCGGACGCACCTACGTTAGACGAAATTCGAGGCGTCCTGCTTCAGCTCAGGAATAATAAAGCCCCAGGTGAAGACGGCATCCCGGCGGAAGTTTACAAAAGCAACATTGACGTCTTCGCAGCGTGGCTTCATCGCGTATACAACGCCGTATGGACGTCCGAGACCATCCCGGATGACTGGAGCGAAGCGGTGTTAATACCCCTTTTCAAGAAGGGAGACAAGAAGCTGTGCGCCAACTACAGAGGCATTAGCCTTCTCGATGTGGCTGCAAAAGCATTCGTCGTCCTTCTGCTGAAACGCTTCCAGATGGCCCGTGACCACCGGACTCGCCCAACTCAGGGTGGCTTTCGCCCCGGAAGGGGATGCGTAGACCAGATTTTTAGCCTGCGTCGCACCTTGGAGCAACGATGGGCCTACCAACAATCAACAGTCGTGTGCTTCATTGACTTTGCCGCAGCATTTGATTCAGTTGACCGGGGTGTGTTGTGGATGATCATGAAGGCTGATGGGATCCCTGTGAAACTGCTTCGGCTCATCCAGGGGTACTACCGGTCAACCCGAGTCCGAGTGCGGGCCTACGGCAGCGAATCAGAAACCTTTGAGGTGCGGTCGGGTGTCCGACAAGGCTGCGCGCTCTCGCCAACCTTATTCAACTATGCCATCGACCACATCCTCAACACTGCTCTCCATGGCTTTGAGGGAGTGAGGGTCGGCCGAGATGTCGCAGTGTCGGACCTGGCATACGCAGATGACATCGCTCTACTTGGAAACACGTTCGAGGAAGTTGAAAACGCGCTGATGAAAATCCATCGAACGGCCCTGACCGTTGGAATGCGCATCAACGCCTCGAAGACCAAGATCATGTCCTCCCTCACCAACCCAGCTGACCAACGGTCGCTGTCACTGGAGGGCATGACCCTGGAAAACGTTGATTCCTTCACATATCTCGGCTGCTCTGTGGTTCCGTCGGGGCAAGGAGAAGCAGAAGTCGTGCATCGCATCGGGGCCGCCAGATCCGCTTTCGTGCGCCTACAACACCATCTGTGGGGTCGGCGCGAGATCTCGGCAGTGACAAAGGGGCGTGTCTACCAGGCGATCGTGCGGACCATCCTGCTTTATGGCTGTGAGACCTGGCCTATAAGAGTGGCTGACCAGCGCAAGCTGGAAGTCTTTGATAACGATTGCGTCCGCCGTATTCTCCGCCGCCGCCGATCGGACCGGGTCCCCACTGCTGACCTTCGTCGCTGCCTGCACCTTAGCCCCTTACCAGCGTGTCTCTTGCAACGCCGACTTCGTTGGTTCGGGCATGCGGCACGCCACCAGGAGGGCGAGTTGATCAGGGATGTTCTCCTTCCTGCTCCTTTGCCAGCCTGGCGCAAGCGGCGTGGTGGACAAGTCAAGACCTGGGCCACCACGATGAAAGAAGACCTCGCGTATCTTTCCGGCCCCTTGGTGGTGGGTCTGAGACGGTGGAACCAGGACTGGCTGAAGCTGTCGGTTGACGTGGCACAGGATCGCCGCGCTTGGGCCGCCATGATCAGGGATGTCGTGCGCGCCAAGGAAGAAGCCGGTTCAACCCGCCCAGGGTGAAGGCCGTTGCAAACAAAAACAAAACACAAAACGCTCACTAATTCACTAGTAAGGTCATTTTGACGCTTACTAGTGAACATGTAAGCCACAAAACGCCCACTAGTTCACTAGTAAGAGCATTTTGACGCTTACTCGTGAACATGTAAGCCACAAAACGGCCACTAGTTCACTAGTAAGAGCATTTTGACGCTTACCCGTGAACATGTAAGCCACAGAACGCCCACTAGTTCACTAGTAAGATCATTTTGAGGCTTACTAGTGAACATGTAAGGCCATAAATGTGCCCACTAGTTCACTAGTATGATCATTTTGACGCCTACTATTGAACATGTAAGCCACAAAACACTCACTAGTTCACTAGTAAGGTCATTTTGACACTTACTAGTGAACATGTAAGCCACAAAACGCTCACTAGTTCACTAGTAAGATCATTTTGAGGCTTACTAGTGAACATGTAAGGCCATAAATGTGCCCACTAGTTCACTAGTAAGATCATTTTGAGGCTTACTAGTGAACATGTAAGGCCATAAATGTGCCCACTAGTTCACTAGTAAGATCATTTTGAGGCTTAGTAGTTGACATGTAAGCCACAAAATGCCCACTAGTTCACTAGTAAGATCATTTTGAGGCTTAGTAGTTGACATGTAAGCCACAAAATGCCCACTAGTTCATTGGTAAGATCATTATGAGGCTTACTTGTTGACATGTAAGCCGCAAAACGCCCACTAGTTCACTCGTAAGATCATTTTGAGGCTTACTAGTTGACATGCAAGCCGTAAAACGCCCACTAGTTCACTAGTAAGATCATTTTGACGCTTACTCGTGAACATGTAAGCCACAAAACGCCCACTAGTTCACTAGTAAGGTCATTTTGACGCTTACTAGTGAACACGTAAGCCACAAAAGGCCCACTAGTTCATTAGTAAGATCATTTTGAGGCTTACTTGTTGACATGTAAGCCGCAAAACGCCCACTAGTTCACTAGTAAGATCATTTTGACGCTTACTCGTGAACATGTAAGCCACAAAACGGCCACTAGTTCACTGGTAAGATCATTTTGAGGCTTACTAGTGAACATTTAAGCCACAAAACGCCCACTAGTTCACTAGTAAGATCATTTTGAGGCTTACTAGTTGACATATAAGCCACAAAATCCCCACTAGTTCACTGGTAAGATCATTTTGAGGCTTACTAGTGAACATGTAAGGCCATAAATGTGCCCACTAGTTCACTAGTAAGATCATTTTGAGGCTTACGAGTGAAGATGTAAGCCACAAAACGCCCACTAGTTCACTAGTAAGATCATTTTGAGGCTTACTAGTTCACATGTAAGCCACAAAACGCTCACTAATTCACTAGTAAGGTCATTTTGATACTTACTAGTGAACACGTAAGCCACAAAACGCCCACTAGTTCATTAGTAAGATCATTTTGAGGCTTACTTGTTGACATGTAAGCCGCAAAACTCCCACTAGTTCACTCGTAAGATAATTTTGGGGCTTACTAGTTGACATGTAAGCCACAAAATCCCCACTAGTTCACTAGTAAGATCATTTTGAGGCTTACAAGTGAACATGTAAGGCCATAAATGTGCACACTAGTTCACTAGTAAGATCATTTTGAGGCTTACTAGTTGACATGTAAGCCACAAAACGCCCACTAGTTCACTAGTAAGATCATTTTGAGCCTTACTAGTGAACATGTAAGCCACAAAACGCCCACTAGTTCACTAGTAAGGTCATTTTGACGCTTACTAGTTAACATGTAAGCCACAAAACGCCCACTAGTTCACTAGTAAGATCATTTTGAGGCTTACTTGTTGACATGTAAGCCGCAAAACGCCCACTAGTTCACTCGTAAGATCATTTTGAGGCTTACTAGTTGACATGCAAGCCGCAAAATGCGCACTAGTTCACTAGTAAGATAATTTTGACGCTTACTAGTGAACATGTAAGGCCACAAATGTGCCCACTAGTTCACTAGTAAGATCATTTTGAGGCTTACTAGTTGACATGTAAGCCACAAAACGGCCACTAGTTCACTAGTAAGATAATTTTGAGGCTTACTAGTTGACATGTAAGCCGCAAAACGCCCACTAGTTCACGATGAAGATCATTTTCACGCTTACTAGTGAACATGTAAGGCCATAAACGTGCCCACTAGTTCACTAGTAAGATCATTTTGACGCTTACTAGTGAACATGTAAGGCCATAAATGAGCCCATTATTTCACTAGTAAGATAATTTTGAGGCTTACTAGTTGACATGTAAGCCACAAAATGCCCACTAGTTCACTAGTAAGATCATTTTGAGGCTTGCTAGTTGACATGTAAGCCGCAAAACGCCCACTAGTTCACGATGAAGATCATTTTCACGCTTACTAGTGAACATGTAAGGCCATAAACGTGCCCACTAGTTCACTAGTAAGATCATTTTGAGGCTTATTAGTTGACATGTAAGCCACAAAACGCCCCTTAGCTCACTCGTAAGATCATTTTGAGGCTTACTAGTGAACATGTAAGCCAAAAAACGCTCACTAGTTCACTAGTAAGGTCATTTTGACGCTTACTCGTGAACATGTAAGCCACAAATTGTCACTAGTTCACTAGTAAGGTCATTGTGACGCTTACTAGTGAACATGTCAGCCACAAAAGAACCCACTAGTTCACTAGTAAGATCATTTTGAGGCTTACTTGTTGACATGTAAGCCGCAAAACGCCCACTAGTTCACTCGTAAGATCATTTTGAGGCTTACTAGTGAACATTTAAGGCCATAAATGTGCCCACTAGTTCACTAGTAAGATCATTTTGAGGCTTACGAGTTACATGTAAGCCACAAAATGCCCACTAGTTCACTAGTAAGATCATTTTGAGGCTTGCTAGTTGACATGTAAGCCGCAAAACGCCCACTAGTTCACTGGTAAGATCATTTTGAGGCCTACTAGTGAACATGTAAGGCCATAAATGTGCCCACTAGTTCACTAGTAAGATCATCTTGAGGCTTGCTATTTGACATGTAAGCCACAAAACGCCCACTAGTTCACTAGTAAGATCATTGTGAGGCTTGCTAGTGAACATGTAAGCCACAAAACGCTCACTACTTCACAAGTAAGGTCATTGTGACGCTTACTAGTGAAAATGTAAGCCACAAAAGAACCCACTAGTTCACTATTAAGATCATTTTGAGGCTTACTAGTTGACATGTAAGCCGCAAAACGCCCACTAGCTCACTCGTAAGATCATTTTGAGGCTTACTAGTTGACATGTAAGCCGCCAAACGCCCACTAGTTCACGATGAAGATCATTTTCACGCTTACTAGTGAACATGTAAGGCCATAAACGTGCCCACTAGTTCACTAGTAAGATCATTTTGACGCTTACTAGTGAACATGTAAGGCCATAAATGAGCCCATTAGTTCACTAGTAAGATAATTTTGAGGCTTACTAGTTGACATGTAAGCCACAAAATGCCCACTAGTTCTCTAGTAAGATCATTTTGAGGCTTACTAGTGAAGATGTAAGCCACAAAACGCCCACTTGTTCACTAGTAAGATCATTTTGACGCTTACTAGTGAACATGTAAGGCCATAAATGTGCCCACTAGTTCACTAGTAAGATCATTTTGAGGCTTACTCGTTGACATGTAAGCCACAAAACGCTCACTAATTCACTAGTAAGGTCATTTTGACGCTTACTAGTGAACATGTAAGCCACAAAACGCCCACTAGTTCATTAGTAAGATCATTTTGAGGCATACTTATTGACATGTAAGCCGCAAAACGGCCAGTAGTTCACTAGTAAGATCATTTTGACGCTTACTCGTGAACATGTAAACCACAAAACGCCCACTAGTTCACTGGTAAGATCATTTTGAGGCTTACTGGTGAACATGTAAGGCCATAAATGTGCCCACTAGTTCACTGGTAAGATTATTTTGAGGCTTACTAGTTGACATGTAAGCCACAAAATCCCCACTAGTTCACTAGTAAGATCATTTTGAGGCTTACTAGTTGATATATAAGCCGCAAAACCCCCACTAGTTCACTGGTAAGATCATTTTGAGGCTTACTAGTGAACATGTAAGGCCATAAATGTGCCCACTAGTTCACTAGTAAGATCATTTTGAGGCTTACGAGTGAAGATGTAAGCCACAAAACGCCCACTAGTTCACTAGTAAGATCATTTTGAGGCTTACTAGTTCACATGTAAGCCACAAAACGCTCACTAATTCACTAGTAAGGTCATTTTGATACTTACTAGTGAACACGTAAGCCACAAAACGCCCACTAGTTCATTAGTAAGATCATTTTGAGGCTTACTTGTTGACATGTAAGCCGCAAAACTCCCACTAGTTCACTCGTAAGATAATTTTGGGGCTTACTAGTTGACATGTAAGCCACAAAATCCCCACTAGTTCACTAGTAAGATCATTTTGAGGCTTACAAGTGAACATGTAAGGCCATAAATGTGCACACTAGTTCACTAGTAAGATCATTTTGAGGCTTACTAGTTGACATGTAAGCCACAAAACGCCCACTAGTTCACTAGTAAGATCATTTTGAGCCTTACTAGTGAACATGTAAGCCACAAAACGCCCACTAGTTCACTAGTAAGGTCATTTTGACGCTTACTAGTTAACATGTAAGCCACAAAACGCCCACTAGTTCACTAGTAAGATCATTTTGAGGCTTACTTGTTGACATGTAAGCCGCAAAACGCCCACTAGTTCACTCGTAAGATCATTTTGAGGCTTACTAGTTGACATGCAAGCCGCAAAATGCGCACTAGTTCACTAGTAAGATAATTTTGACGCTTACTAGTGAACATGTAAGGCCACAAATGTGCCCACTAGTTCACTAGTAAGATCATTTTGAGGCTTACTAGTTGACATGTAAGCCACAAAACGGCCACTAGTTCACTAGTAAGATAATTTTGAGGCTTACTAGTTGACATGTAAGCCGCAAAACGCCCACTAGTTCACGATGAAGATCATTTTCACGCTTACTAGTGAACATGTAAGGCCATAAACGTGCCCACTAGTTCACTAGTAAGATCATTTTGACGCTTACTAGTGAACATGTAAGGCCATAAATGAGCCCATTATTTCACTAGTAAGATAATTTTGAGGCTTACTAGTTGACATGTAAGCCACAAAATGCCCACTAGTTCACTAGTAAGATCATTTTGAGGCTTGCTAGTTGACATGTAAGCCGCAAAACGCCCACTA
This sequence comes from Hippocampus zosterae, assembly GCF_025434085.1. NCBI lineage: Eukaryota > Metazoa > Chordata > Actinopteri > Syngnathiformes > Syngnathidae > Hippocampus > Hippocampus zosterae. The sequence goes on from NW_026262960.1 coordinate 220,970, forward strand.
GTTCACGATGAAGATCATTTTCACGCTTACTAGTGAACATGTAAGGCCATAAACGTGCCCACTAGTTCACTAGTAAGATCATTTTGAGGCTTATTAGTTGACATGTAAGCCACAAAACGCCCCTTAGCTCACTCGTAAGATCATTTTGAGGCTTACTAGTGAACATGTAAGCCAAAAAACGCTCACTAGTTCACTAGTAAGGTCATTTTGACGCTTACTCGTGAACATGTAAGCCACAAATTGTCACTAGTTCACTAGTAAGGTCATTGTGACGCTTACTAGTGAACATGTCAGCCACAAAAGAACCCACTAGTTCACTAGTAAGATCATTTTGAGGCTTACTTGTTGACATGTAAGCCGCAAAACGCCCACTAGTTCACTCGTAAGATCATTTTGAGGCTTACTAGTGAACATTTAAGGCCATAAATGTGCCCACTAGTTCACTAGTAAGATCATTTTGAGGCTTACGAGTTACATGTAAGCCACAAAATGCCCACTAGTTCACTAGTAAGATCATTTTGAGGCTTGCTAGTTGACATGTAAGCCGCAAAACGCCCACTAGTTCACTGGTAAGATCATTTTGAGGCCTACTAGTGAACATGTAAGGCCATAAATGTGCCCACTAGTTCACTAGTAAGATCATCTTGAGGCTTGCTATTTGACATGTAAGCCACAAAACGCCCACTAGTTCACTAGTAAGATCATTGTGAGGCTTGCTAGTGAACATGTAAGCCACAAAACGCTCACTACTTCACAAGTAAGGTCATTGTGACGCTTACTAGTGAAAATGTAAGCCACAAAAGAACCCACTAGTTCACTATTAAGATCATTTTGAGGCTTACTAGTTGACATGTAAGCCGCAAAACGCCCACTAGCTCACTCGTAAGATCATTTTGAGGCTTACTAGTTGACATGTAAGCCGCCAAACGCCCACTAGTTCACGATGAAGATCATTTTCACGCTTACTAGTGAACATGTAAGGCCATAAACGTGCCCACTAGTTCACTAGTAAGATCATTTTGACGCTTACTAGTGAACATGTAAGGCCATAAATGAGCCCATTAGTTCACTAGTAAGATAATTTTGAGGCTTACTAGTTGACATGTAAGCCACAAAATGCCCACTAGTTCTCTAGTAAGATCATTTTGAGGCTTACTAGTGAAGATGTAAGCCACAAAACGCCCACTTGTTCACTAGTAAGATCATTTTGACGCTTACTAGTGAACATGTAAGGCCATAAATGTGCCCACTAGTTCACTAGTAAGATCATTTTGAGGCTTACTCGTTGACATGTAAGCCACAAAACGCTCACTAATTCACTAGTAAGGTCATTTTGACGCTTACTAGTGAACATGTAAGCCACAAAACGCCCACTAGTTCATTAGTAAGATCATTTTGAGGCATACTTATTGACATGTAAGCCGCAAAACGGCCAGTAGTTCACTAGTAAGATCATTTTGACGCTTACTCGTGAACATGTAAACCACAAAACGCCCACTAGTTCACTGGTAAGATCATTTTGAGGCTTACTGGTGAACATGTAAGGCCATAAATGTGCCCACTAGTTCACTGGTAAGATTATTTTGAGGCTTACTAGTTGACATGTAAGCCACAAAATCCCCACTAGTTCACTAGTAAGATCATTTTGAGGCTTACTAGTTGATATATAAGCCGCAAAACCCCCACTAGCTCACTGGTAAGATCATTTTGAGGCTTACTAGTGAACATGTAAGGCCATAAATGTGCCGACTAGTTCACTAGTAAGATCATTTTGAGGCTAACTAGTTGACATGTAAGCCACAAAACGCCCACTAGTTCACTAGTAAGATCATTTTGAGGCTTACTAGTGAACATGTAAGCCACAAAACGCCCACTAGTTCACTAGTAAGATCATTTTGACGCTTACTAGTGAACATGTAAGCCACAAAACGCTCACTAGTTCACAAGTAAGGTCATTGTGACGCTTACTAGTGAACATGTCAGCCACAAAAGAACCCACTAGTTCACTAGTAAGATCATTTTGAGGCTTACTAGTTGTCATGTAAGCCACAAAACGCCCCTTAGCTCACTCGTAAGATCATTTTGAGGCTTACTAGTGAACATGTAAGCCACAAAACGCTCACTAGTTCACTAGTAAGGTCATTTTGACGCTTACTCGTGAACATGTAAGCCACAAATTGTCACTAGTTCACTAGTAAGGTCATTTTGACGCTTACTAGTTAACATGTAAGCCACAAAATCCCCACTAGTTCACTAGTAAGATCATTTTGAGGCTTACTAGTTGATATATAAGCCGCAAAACCCCCACTAGTTCACTGGTAAGATCATTTTGAGGCTTACTAGTGAACATGTAAGGCCATAAATGTGCCGACTAGTTCACTAGTAAGATCATTTTGAGGCTAACTAGTTGACATGTAAGCCACAAAACGCCCACTAGTTCACTAGTAAGATCATTTTGAGGCTTACTAGTGAACATGTCAGCCACAAAAGAACCCACTAGTTCACTAGTAAGATCATTTTGAGGCTAACTAGTTGACATGTAAGCCACAAAACGCCCACTAGTTCACTAGTAAGATCATTTTGACGCTTACTAGTGAACATGTAAGCCACAAAACGCTCACTAGTTCACAAGTAAGGTCATTGTGACGCTTACTAGTGAACATGTCAGCCACAAAAGAACCCACTAGTTCACTAGTAAGATCATTTTGAGGCTTACTAGTTGTCATGTAAGCCACAAAACGCCCCTTAGCTCACTCGTAAGATCATTTTGAGGCTTACTAGTGAACATGTAAGCCACAAAACGCTCACTAGTTCACTAGTAAGGTCATTTTGACGCTTACTCGTGAACATGTAAGCCACAAATTGTCACTAGTTCACTAGTAAGGTCATTTTGACGCTTACTAGTTAACATGTAAGCCACAAAATCCCCACTAGTTCACTAGTAAGATCATTTTGAGGCTTACTAGTTGATATATAAGCCGCAAAACCCCCACTAGTTCACTGGTAAGATCATTTTGAGGCTTACTAGTGAACATGTAAGGCCATAAATGTGCCGACTAGTTCACTAGTAAGATCATTTTGAGGCTAACTAGTTGACATGTAAGCCACAAAACGCCCACTAGTTCACTAGTAAGATCATTTTGAGGCTTACTAGTGAACATGTCAGCCACAAAAGAACCCACTAGTTCACTAGTAAGATCATTTTGAGGCTAACTAGTTGACATGTAAGCCACAAAACGCCCACTAGTTCACTAGTAAGATCATTTTGACGCTTACTAGTGAACATGTAAGCCACAAAACGCTCACTAGTTCACAAGTAAGGTCATTGTGACGCTTACTAGTGAACATGTCAGCCACAAAAGAACCCACTAGTTCACTAGTAAGATCATTTTGAGGCTTACTAGTTGTCATGTAAGCCACAAAACGCCCCTTAGCTCACTCGTAAGATCATTTTGAGGCTTACTAGTGAACATGTAAGCCACAAAACGCTCACTAGTTCACTAGTAAGGTCATTTTGACGCTTACTCGTGAACATGTAAGCCACAAATTGTCACTAGTTCACTAGTAAGGTCATTTTGACGCTTACTAGTTAACATGTAAGCCACAAAACGCCCACTAGTTCACTAGTAAGATCATTTTGAGGCTTACTAGTGAACATGTAAGCCACAAAACGGCCACTAGTTCACTAGTAAAATCATTTTGACGCTTACCCGTGAACATGTAAGCCACAGAACGCCCACTAGTTCACTAGTAAGATTATTTTGAGGCTTACTAGTTGACATGTAAGCCACAAAATGCCCACTAGTTCTCTAGTAAGATCATTTTGAGGCTTACTAGTGAAGATGTAAGCCACAAAACGCCCACGAGTTCACTAGTAAGATCATTTTGAGGCTTACTAGTGAACATGTAAGCCACAAAACGGCCACTAGTTCACTAGTAAGATCATTTTGAGGCTTACTAGTTGACATGTAAGCCACAAAATGCCCACTAGTTCTCTAGTAAGATCATTTTGACGCTTACTAGTGAACATGTAAGGCCATAAATGTGCCCACTAGTTCACTAGTAAGATCATTTTGACTCTTAATAGTGAACATGTAAGGCCATAAATGTGCCCACTAGTTCACTAGTAAGATCATTTTGAGGCTTACTCGTTGACATGTAAGCCACAAAACGCTCACTAATTCACTAGTAAGGTCATTTTGACGCTTACTAGTGAACATGTAAGCCACAAAACGCCCACTAGTTCATTAGTAAGATCATTTTGAGGCTTACTTATTGACATGTAAGCCGCAAAACGGCCAGTAGTTCACTAGTAAGATCATTTTGACGCTTACTCGTGAACATGTAAACCACAAAACGCCCACTAGTTCACTGGTAAGATCATTTTGAGGCTTACTGGTGAACATGTAAGGCCATAAATGTGCCCACTAGTTCACTCGTAAGATCTTTTTGAGGCTTACTAGTTGACATGCAAGCCGCAAAACGCCCACTAGTTCACTAGTAAGATCATTTTGAGGCTTACTAGTTGATATATAAGCCGCAAAACCCCCACTAGTTCACTGGTAAGATCATTTTGAGGCTTGCTAGTGAACATGTAAGGCCATAAATGTGCCGACTAGTTCACTAGTAAGATCATTTTGAGGCTAAATAGTTGACATGTAAGCCACAAAACGCCCACTAGTTCACTAGTAAGATCATTTTGAGGCTTAGTAGTGAACATGTCAGCCACAAAAGAACCCACTAGTTCACTAGTAAGATCATTTTGAGGCTTACTAGTTGTCATGTAAGCCACAAAACGCCCCTTAGCTCACTCGTAAGATCATTTTGAGGCTTACTAGTGAACATGTAAGCCACAAAACGCTCACTAGTTCACTAGTAAGGTCATTTTGACGCTTACTCATGAACATGTAAGCCACAAATTGTCACTAGTTCACTAGTAAGGTCATTTTGACGCTTACTAGTTAACATGTAAGCCACAAAACGCCCACTAGTTCACTAGTAAGATCATTTTGAGGCTTACTAGTGAACATGTAAGCCACAAAACGGCCACTAGTTCACTAGTAAAATCATTTTGACGCTTACCCGTGAACATGTAAGCCACAGAACGCCCACTAGTTCACTAGTAAGATCATTTTGAGGCTTACTAGTGAACATCTAAGGCCATAAATGTGCCCATTAGTTCACTAGTAAGATCATTTTGACGCCTACTAGTGAACATGTAAGCCTCAAAAGACTCACTAGTTCACTAGTAAGTTCATTTTGACACTTACTAGTGAACATGTAAGCCACAAAACGCTCACTAGTTCACTAGTAAGATCATTTTGAGGCTTACTAGTGAACATGTAAGCCGCAAAACGCCCACTAGTTCACTCGTAAGATCATTTTGAGGCTTACTATTTGACATGCAAGCCGCAAAACGCCCACTAGTTCACTAGTAAGATCATTTTGACCCTTACTCGTGAACATGTAAGCCACAAAACTCCCACTAGTTCACTAGTAAGATCATTTTGAGGCTTACTAGTGAACAGTTAAGGCCATAAATGTGCCCACTAGTTCACTAGTAAGATCATTTTGAAGCTTACTAGTTGACATGTAAGCCACAAAATGCCCACTAGTTCACTAGTAAGATCATTTTGAGGCTTACTAGTTTACATGTAAGCCGCAAAACGCCCACTAGTTCACTGGTAAGATCATTTTGAGGCTTACTAGTGAACATGTAAGGCCATAAATGTGCCCACTAGTTCACTAGTAAGATCATTTTGAGGCTTACTAGTTAACATGTAAGCCACAAAACGCCCACTTGTTCACTAGTAAGATCATTTTGACGCTCACTAGTGAACATGTAAGGCCATAAATGTGCCCACTAGTTCACTAGTAAGATCATTTTGACTCTTAATAGTGAACATGTAAGTCCATAAATGTGCCCACTAGTTCACTAGTAAGATCATTTTGAGGCTTACTAGTTGACATATAAGCCGCAATACGCTCCTTAGCTCACTCGTAAGATCATTTTGAGGCTTGCTAGTTGACATGTAAGCCGCAAAACGCTCACTAGTTCACTAGTAAGGTCATTTTGACGCTTACTCGTGAACATGTAAGCCACAAATTGTCACTAGTTCACTAGTAAGGTCATTTTGACGCTTACTAGTTAACATGTAAGCCGCAAAACGCCCACTAGTTCACTAGTAAGATCATTTTGAGGCTTACTTGTTGACATGTAAGCCGCAAAACACCCACTAGTTCACTCGTAAGATCATTTTGAGGCTTATTAGTTGACATGCAAGCCGCAAAACGCCCACTAGTTCACTAGTAAGATCATTTTGAGGCTTACTCGTTGACATGTAAGCCACAAAACGCTCACTAATTCACTAGTAAGGTCATTTTGGCGCTTACTAGTGAACATGTAAGCCACAAAACGCCCACTAGTTCATTAGTAAGATCATTTTGAGGCTTACTTATTGACATGTAAGCCGCAAAACGGCCAGTAGTTCACTAGTAAGATCATTTTGACGCTTACTCGTGAACATGTAAACCACAAAACGCCCACTAGTTCACTGGTAAGATCATTTTGAGGCTTACTGGTGAACATGTAAGGCCATAAATGTGCCCACTAGTTCACTGGTAAGATTATTTTGAGGCTTACTAGTTGACATGTAAGCCACAAAATCCCCACTAGTTCACTAGTAAGATCATTTTGAGGCTTACTAGTTGATATATAAGCCGCAAAACCCCCACTAGTTCACTGGTAAGATCATTTTGAGGCTTACTAGTGAACATGTAAGGCCATAAATGTGCCGACTAGTTCACTAGTAAGATCATTTTGAGGCTTACTAATTGATATATAAGCCGCAAAACCCCCACTAGTTCACTGGTAAGATCATTTTGAGGCTTACTAGTGAACATGTAAGGCCATAAATGTGCCGACTAGTTCACTAGTAAGATCATTTTGAGGCTAACTAGTTGACATGTAAGCCACAAAACGCCCACTAGTTCACTAGTAAGATCATTTTGAGGCTTACTAGTGAACATGTAAGCCACAAAACGCCCACTAGTTCACTAGTAAGATCATTTTGACGCTTACTAGTGAACATGTAAGCCACAAAACGCTCACTAGTTCACAAGTAAGGTCATTGTGACGCTTACTAGTAAACATGTCAGCCACAAAAGAAGCCACTAGTTCACTAGTAAGATCATTTTGAGGCTTACTAGTTGTCATGTAAGCCACAAAACGCCCCTTAGCTCACTCGTAAGATCATTTTGAGGCTTACTAGTGAACATGTAAGCCACAAAACGCTCACTAGTTCACTAGTAAGGTCATTTTGACGCTTACTCGTGAACATGTAAGCCACAAATTGTCACTAGTTCACTAGTAAGGTCATTTTGACGCTTACTAGTTAACATGTAAGCCACAAAACGCCCACTAGTTCACTAGTAAGATCATTTTGAGGCTTACTAGTGAACATGTAAGCCACAAAACGGCCACTAGTTCACTAGTAAAATCATTCTGACGCTTACCCGTGAACATGTAAGCCACAGAACGCCCACTAGTTCACTAGTAAGATCATTTTGAGGCTTACTAGTGAACATTTAAGGCCGTAAATGTGCCCATTAGTTCACTAGTAAGATCATTTTGACGCCTACTAGTGAACATGTAAGCCACAAAAGACTCACTAGTTCACTAGTAAGGTCATTTTGACACTTACTAGTGAACATGTAAGCCACAAAACGCTCACTAGTTCACTAGTAAGATCATTTTGAGGCTTACTAGTGAACATGTAAGCCGCAAAACGCCCACTAGTTCACTCGTAAGATCATTTTGAGGCTTACTAGTTGACATGCAAGCCGCAAAACGCCCACTAGTTCACTAGTAAGATCATTTTGACCCTTACTCGTGAACATGTAAGCCACAAAACTCCCACTAGTTCACTAGTAAGATCATTTTGAGGCTTACTAGTGAACAGTTAAGGCCATAAATGTGCCCACTAGTTCACTAGTAAGATCATTTTGAAGCTTACTAGTTGACATGTAAGCCACAAAATGCCCACTAGTTCACTAGTAAGATCATTTTGAGGCTTACTAGTTGTCATGTAAGCCACAAAACGCCCCTTAGCTCACTCGTAAGATAATTTTGAGGCTTACTAGTGAACATGTAAGCCACAAAACGCTCACTAGTTCACTAGTAAGGTCATTTTGACGCTTACTCGTGAACATGTAAGCCACAAATTGTCACTAGTTCACTAGTAAGGTCATTTTGACGCTTACTAGTTAACATGTAAGCCACAAAACGCCCACTAGTTCACTAGTAAGATCATTTTGAGGCTTACTAGTTTACATGTAAGCCGCAAAACGCCCACTAGTTCACTGGTAAGATCATTTTGAGGCTTACTAGTGAACATGTAAGGCCATAAATGTGCCCACTAGTTCACTAGTAAGATCATTTTGAGGCTTACTAGTGAACATGTAAGGCCATAAATGTGCCCACTAGTTCACTAGTAAGATCATTTTGATGCCTACTAGTGAACATGTAAGCCACAAAACACTCACTAGTTCACTAGTAAGGTCATTTTGACACTTACTAGTGAACATGTAAGCCACAAAATGCTCACTAGTTCACTAGTAAGATCATTTTGAGGCTTACTAGTGAACATGTAAGGCCATAAATGTGCCCACTAGTTCACTAGTAAGGTCATTTTGAGGCTTAGTAGTTGACATGTAAGCCACAAAATGCCCACTAGTTCACTAGTAAGATCATTGTGAGGCTTACTAGTTGACATGTAAACCGCAAAACGCCCACTTGTTCATTAGTAAGATCATTTTGAGGCTTACTTGTTGACATGTAAGCCGCAAAACGCCCACTAGTTCACTCGTAAGATCATTTTGAGGCTTACTAGTTGACATGCAAGCCACAAAAGACTCACTAGTTCACTAGTAAGGTCATTTTGACACTTACTAGTGAACATGTAAGCCACAAAACGCTCACTAGTTCACTAGTAAGATCATTTTGAGGCTTACTAGTGAACATGTAAGCCGCAAAACGCCCACTAGTTCACTCGTAAGATCATTTTGAGGCTTACTAGTTGACATGCAAGCCGCAAAACGCCCACTAGTTCACTAGTAAGATCATTTTGACCCTTACTCGTGAACATGTAAGCCACAAAACTCCCACTAGTTCACTAGTAAGATCATTTTGAGGCTTACTAGTGAACAGTTAAGGCCATAAATGTGCCCACTAGTTCACTAGTAAGATCATTTTGAAGCTTACTAGTTGACATGTAAGCCACAAAATGCCCACTAGTTCACTAGTAAGATCATTTTGAGGCTTACTAGTTGTCATGTAAGCCACAAAACGCCCCTTAGCTCACTCGTAAGATCATTTTGAGGCTTACTAGTGAACATGTAAGCCACAAAACGCTCACTAGTTCACTAGTAAGGTCATTTTGACGCTTACTCGTGAACATGTAAGCCACAAATTGTCACTAGTTCACTAGTAAGGTCATTTTGACGCTTACTAGTTAACATGTAAGGCCATAAATGTGCCCACTAATTCACTAGTAAGATCATTTTGACTCTTAATAGTGAACATGTAAGGCCATAAATGTGCCCACTAGTTCACTAGTAAGATCATTTTGAGGCTTACTAGTTGACATATAAGCCGCAATACGCCCCTTAGCTCACTCGTAAGATCATTTTGAGGCTTGCTAGTTGACATGTAAGCCGCAAAACGCTCACTAGTTCCCTAGTAAGGTCATTTTGACGCTTACTCGTGAACATGTAAGCCACAAATTGTCACTAGTTCACTAGTAAGGTCATTTTGACGCTTACTAGTTAACATGTAAGCCGCAAAACGCCCACTAGTTCACTAGTAAGATCATTTTGAGGCTTACTTGTTGACATGTAAGCCGCAAAACACCCACTAGTTCACTCGTAAGATCATTTTGAGGCTTACTAGTTGACATGCAAGCCGCAAAACGCCCACTAGTTCACTAGTAAGATCATTTTGAGGCTTACTCGTTGACATGTAAGCCACAAAACACTCACTAATTCACTAGTAAGGTCATTTTGACGCTTACTAGTGAACATGTAAGCCACAAAACGCCCACTAGTTCATTAGTAAGATCATTTTGAGGCTTACTTGTTGACATGTAAGCCGCAAAACGGCCACTAGTTCACTAGTAAGATCATTTTGACGCTTACTCGTGAACATGTAAGCCACAAAACGCCCACTAGTTCACTGGTAAGATCATTTTGAGGCTTACTAGTGAACATGTAAGGCCATAAATGTGCCCACTAGTTCATGAGTAAGATCATTTTGAGGCTTACTAGTTGACATGTAAGCCACAAAATCCCCACTAGTTCACTAGTAAGATCATTTTGAGGCTTACTAGTTGACATATAAGCCGCAAAACCCCCACTAGTTCACTGGTAAGATCATTTTGAGGCTTACTAGTGAACATGTAAGCCACAAAACGCCCACTAGTTCACTAGTAAGATCATTTTGAGGCTTACTAGTTGACGTAAGCCACAAAACGCTCACTAATTCACTAGTAAGGTCATTTTGACGCTTACTCGTGAACATGTAAGCCACAAAACGCCCACTAGTTCATTAGTAAGATCATTTTGAGGCTTACTTGTTGACATGTAAGCCGCAAAACGGCCACTAGTTCACTAGTAAGATCATTTTGACGCTTACTCGTGAACATGTAAGCCACAAAACGCCCACTAGTTCATTAGTAAGATCATTTTGAGGCTTACTTGTTGACATGTAAGCCGCAAAACGGCCACTAGTTCACTAGTAAGATCATTTTGACGCTTACTCGTGAACATGTAAGCCACAAAACGCCCACGAGTTCACTAGTAAGATCATTTTGAGGCTTACTAGTTGACGTAAGCCACAAAACGCTCACTAATTCACTAGTAAGGTCATTTTGACGCTTACTCGTGAACATGTAAGCCACAAAACGCCCACTAGTTCATTAGTAAGATCATTTTGAGGCTTACTTGTTGACATGTAAGCCGCAAAACGGCCACTAGTTCACTAGTAAGATCATTTTGACGCTTACTCGTGAACATGTAAGCCACAAAACGCCCACTAGTTCACTGGTAAGATCATTTTGAGGCTTACTAGTGAACATGTAAGGCCATAAATGTGCCCACTAGTTCACTGGTAAGATCATTTTGAGGCTTACTAGTTGACATGTAAGCCACAAAATCCCCACTAGTTCACTAGTAAGATCATTTTGAGGATTACTAGTTGACATATAAGCCGCAAAACCCCCACTAGTTCACTGGTAAGATCATTTTGAGGCTTACTAGTGAACATGTAAGGTCATAAATGTGCCCACTAGTTCACTAGTAAGATCATTTTGAGGCTTAGTAGTTGACATGTAAGTCACAAAATGCCCACTAGTTCACTAGTAAGATCATTGTGAGGCTTAGTAGTTGACATGTAAGCCGCAAAACGCCCAAGAGTTCACTGGTAAGATCATTTTGATGCTTACTAGTGAACATGTAAGCCACAAAACGCTCACTAGTTCACTAGTAAGGTCATTTTGACGCTTACTAGTGAACATGTAAGCCACAAAACACTCACTAGTTAACTAGTAAGGTCATTTTGACACTTACTAGTGAACATGTAATCCACAAAACGCCCACTAGTTCACTAGTAAGATCATTTTGAGGCTTACTAGTGAACATGTAAGGCCATAAATGTGCCCACTAGTTCACTAGTAAGATGATTTTGAGGCTTACTAGTGAACATGTAAGGCCATAAATGTGCCCACTAGTTCACTAGTAAGATCATTTTGAGGCTTACTAGTGAACATGTAAGCCACAAAACGCTCACTAGTTCACTAGTAAGGTCATTTTGACGCCTACCAGTGAACATGTAAGCGACAAAACACTCACTAGTTAACTAGTAAGGTCATTTTGACACTTACTAGTGAACATGTAATCCACAAAACGCCCACTAGTTCACTAGTAAGATCATTTTGAGGCTTACTAGTGAACATGTAAGGCCATAAATGTGCCCACTAGTTCACTAGTAAGATGATTTTGAGGCTTATTAGTGAACATGTAAGGCCATAAATGTGCCCACTAGTTCACTAGTAAGGTCATTTTGACACTTACTAGTGAACATGTAAGCCACAAAACGCCCACTAGTTCACTAGTAAGATCATTTTGAGGATTACTAGTTGACATGTAAGCCACAAAACGCCCCTTAGCTACCTCGTAAGATCATTTTGAGGCTTACTAGTGAACATGTAAGCCACAAAACGCCCACGAGTTCACTAGTAAGATCATTTTGAGGCTTACTAGTTAATATGTAAGCCACAAAACGCTCACTAGTTCACTAGTAAGATCATTTTGACGCCTACTAGTGAACATGTAAGCCACAAAACACTCACTAGTTAACTAGTAAGGTCATTTTGACACTTACTAGTGAACATGTAAGCCACAAAACGCCCACTAGTTCACTAGTAAGATCATTTTGAGGCTTACTAGTTGACATGTAAGCCACAAAACGCCCCTTAGCTCACTCGTAAGATCATTTTGAGGCTTACTAGTTAACATGTAAGGCCATAAATGTGCCGACTAGTTCACTAGTAAGATCATTTTGAGGCTAACTAGTTGACATGTAAGCCACAAAACGCCCACTAGTTCACTAGTAAGATCATTTTGAGGCTTACTAGTGAACATGTAAGCCACAAAACGCCCACGAGTTCACTAGTAAGATCATTTTGAGGCTTACTAGTTAATATGTAAGCCACAAAACGCTCACTAGTTCACTAGTAAGATCATTTTGACGCCTACTAGTGAACATGTAAGCCACAAAACACTCACTAGTTAACTAGTAAGGTCATTTTGACACTTACTAGTGAACAAGTAAGCCACAAAACGCCCACTAGTTCACTAGTAAGATCATTTTGAGGCTTACTAGTTGACATGTAAGCCACAAAACGCCCCTTAGCTCACTCGTAAGATCATTTTGAGGCTTACTAGTGAACATGTAAGGCCATAAATGTGCCGACTAGTTCACTAGTAAGATCATTTTGAGGCTAACTAGTTGACATGTAAGCCACAAAACGCCCACTAGTTCACTAGTAAGATCATTTTGACGCTTACTAGTGAACATGTAAGCCACAAAACGCTCACTAGTTCACAAGTAAGGTCATTGTGACGCTTACTAGTGAACATGTCAGCCACAAAAGAACCCACTAGTTCACTAGTAAGATCATTTTGAGACTTACTAGTTGTCATGTAAGCCACAAAACGCCCCTTAGCTCACTAGTAAGGTCATTTTGACGCTTACTCGCGAACATGTAAGCCACAAATTGTCACTAGTTCACTAGTAAGGTCATTTTGACGCTTACTAGTTAACATGTAAGCCACAAAACGCCCACTAGTTCACTAGTAAGATCATTTTGAGGCTTACTAGTGAACATGTAAGCCACAAAACGGCCACTAGTTCACTAGTAAAATCATTTTGACGCTTACCCGTGAACATGTAAACCACAGAACGCCCACTAGTTCACTAGTAAGATCATTTTGAGGCTTACTAGTGAACATGTAAGCCACAAAACGGCCACTAGTTCACTAGTAAAATCATTTTGACGCTTACCCGTGAACATGTAAACCACAGAACGCCCACTAGTTCACTAGTAAGATCATTTTGAGGCTTACTAGTTGACATGTAAGCCACAAAACGCCCCTTAGCTCACTCGTAAGATCATTTTGAGGCTTACTAGTTAACATGTAAGGCCATAAATGTGCCGACTAGTTCACTAGTAAGATCATTTTGAGGCTAACTAGTTGACATGTAAGCCACAAAACGCCCACTAGTTCACTAGTAAGATCATTTTGAGGCTTACTAGTGAACATGTAAGCCACAAAACGCCCACGAGTTCACTAGTAAGATCATTTTGAGGCTTACTAGTTAATATGTAAGCCACAAAACGCTCACTAGTTCACTAGTAAGATCATTTTGACGCCTACTAGTGAACATGTAAGCCACAAAACACTCACTAGTTAACTAGTAAGGTCATTTTGACACTTACTAGTGAACAAGTAAGCCACAAAACGCCCACTAGTTCACTAGTAAGATCATTTTGAGGCTTACTAGTTGACATGTAAGCCACAAAACGCCCCTTAGCTCACTCGTAAGATCATTTTGAGGCTTACTAGTGAACATGTAAGGCCATAAATGTGCCGACTAGTTCACTAGTAAGATCATTTTGAGGCTAACTAGTTGACATGTAAGCCACAAAACGCCCACTAGTTCACTAGTAAGATCATTTTGACGCTTACTAGTGAACATGTAAGCCACAAAACGCTCACTAGTTCACAAGTAAGGTCATTGTGACGCTTACTAGTGAACATGTCAGCCACAAAAGAACCCACTAGTTCACTAGTAAGATCATTTTGAGACTTACTAGTTGTCATGTAAGCCACAAAACGCCCCTTAGCTCACTAGTAAGGTCATTTTGACGCTTACTCGCGAACATGTAAGCCACAAATTGTCACTAGTTCACTAGTAAGGTCATTTTGACGCTTACTAGTTAACATGTAAGCCACAAAACGCCCACTAGTTCACTAGTAAGATCATTTTGAGGCTTACTAGTGAACATGTAAGCCACAAAACGGCCACTAGTTCACTAGTAAAATCATTTTGACGCTTACCCGTGAACATGTAAACCACAGAACGCCCACTAGTTCACTAGTAAGATCATTTTGAGGCTTACTAGTGAACATGTAAGGCCATAAATGTGCCCATTAGTTCACTAGTAAGATCATTTTGACGCCTACTAGTGAACATGTAAGCCACAAAACACTCACTAGTTCACTAGTAAGGTCATTTTGACACTTACTAGTGAACATGTAAGCCACAAAACGCTCACTAGTTCACTAGTAAGATCATTTTGAGGCTTACTAGTGAACATGTAAGGCCATAAATGTGCCCACTAGTTCACTAGTAAGGTCATTTTGAGGCTTAGTAGTTGACATGTAAGCCACAAAATGCCCACTAGTTCACTAGTAAGATCATTGTGAGGCTTACTAGTTGACATGTAAACCGCAAAACGCCCACTAGTTCATTAGTAAGATCATTTTGAGGCTTACTTGTTGACATGTAGGCCGCAAAACGCCCACTAGTTCACTCGTAAGATCATTTTGAGGCTTAATAGTTGACATGCAAGCCGCAAAACGCCCACTAGTTCACTTGTAAGATCATTTTGACCCTTACTCGTGAACATGTAAGCCACAAAACGCCCACTAGTTCACTAGTAAGATCATTTTGAGGCTTACTAGTGAACATTTAAGGCCATAAATGTGCCCACTAGTTCACTAGTAAGATCATTTTGAGGCCTTACTAGTTGACATGTAAGCCACAAAATGCCCACTAGTTCACTAGTAAGATCATTTTGAGGCTTACTAGTTTACATGTAAGCCGCAAAACGCCCACTAGTTCACTGGTAAGATCATTTTGAGGCTTACTAGTGAACATGTAAGGCCATAAATGTGCCCACTAGTTCACTAGTAAGATAATTTTGAGGCTTACTAGTTGACATGCAAGCCGCAAAACGCCCACTAGTTCACTAGTAAGATCATTTTGACCCTTACTCGTGAACATGTAAGCCACAAAACGCCCACTAGTTCACTAGTAAGATCATTTTGAGGCTTACTAGTGAACATTTAAGGCCATAAATGTGCCCACTAGTTCACTAGTAAGGTCATTTTGACGCTTACTAGTTAACATGTAAGCCACAAAACGCCCACTAGTTCACTAGTAAGATCATTTTGAGGCTTACTTGTTGACATGTAACCCGCAAAACACCCACTAGTTCACTCGTAAGATCATTTTGAGGCTTACTAGTTGACATGCAAGCCGCAAAACGCCCACTAGTTCACTAGTAAGATCATTTTGACGCTTACTAGTGAACATGTAAGGCCATAAATGTGCCCACTAGTTCACTAGTAAGATCATTTTGAGGCTTACTCGTTGACATGTAAGCCACAAAACGCTCACTAATTCACTAGTAAGGTCATTTTGACGCTTACTAGTGAACATGTAAGCCACAAAACGCCCACTAGTTTATTAGTAAGATCATTTTGAGGCTTACTTGTTGACATGTAAGCCGCAAAACGGCCACTAGTTCACTAGTAAGATCATTTTGAGGCTTACTAGTTGACATGTAAGCCACAAAATGCCCACTAGTTCACTAGTAAGATCATTTTGAGGCTTACTTGTTGACATGTAAGCCGCAAAACGCCCACTAGTTCACTCGTAAGATCATTTTGAGGCTTACTAGTGAACATTTAAGGCCATAAATGTGCCCACTAGTTCACTAGTAAGATCATTTTGAGGCTTACTAGTTGACATGTAAGCCACAAAATGCCCACTAGTTCACTAGTAAGATCATTTTGAGGCTTACTAGTTTACATGTAAGCCGCAAAACGCCCACTAGTTCACTTGTAAGATCATTTTGAGGCTTACTAGTGAACATGTAAGGCCATAAATGTGCCCACTAGTTCACTACTAAGATCATTTTGAGGCTTACTAGTTTACATGTAAGCCGCAAAACGCCCACTAGTTCACTGGTAAGATCATTATGAGGCTTACTAGTGAACATGTAAGGCCATAAATGTGCCCACTAGTTCACTAGTAAGGTCATTTTGAGGCTTAGTAGTTGACATGTAAGCCACAAAATGCCCACTAGTTCACTAGTAAAATCATTGTGAGGCTTACTAGTTGGCATGTAAACCGCGAAACGCCCACTAGTTCATTAGTAAGATCATTTTGAGGCTTACTTGTTGACATGTAAGCCGCAAAACGCCCACTAGTTCACTCGTAAGATCATTTTGAGGCTTACTAGTTGACATGCAAGCCGCAAAACGCCCACTAGTTCACTAGTAAGATCATTTTGACCCTTACTCGTGAACATGTAAGCCACAAAACGCCCACTAGTTCACTAGTAAGATCATTTTGAGGCTTACTAGTGAACATTTAAGGCCATAAATGTGCCCACTAGTTCACTAGTAAGATCATTTTGAGGCTTACTAGTTGACATGTAAGCCACAAAATGCCCACTAGTTCACTAGTAAGATCATTTTGAGGCTTACTAGTTTACATGTAAGCCGCAAAACGCCCACTAGTTCACTTGTAAGATCATTTTGAGGCTTACTAGTGAACATGTAAGGCCATAAATGTGCCCACTAGTTCACTACTAAGATCATTTTGAGGCTTACTAGTTTACATGTAAGCCGCAAAACGCCCCCTAGTTCACTGGTAAGATCATTATGAGGCTTACTAGTGAACATGTAAGGCCATAAATGTGCCCACTAGTTCACTAGTAAGATCATTTTGAGGCCTACTAGTGAACATGTAAGCCACAAAACACTCACTAGTTCACTAGTAAGGTCATTTTGACACTTACTAGTGAACATGTAAGCCACAAAACGCTCACTAGTTCACTAGTAAGATCATTTAGAGGCTTACTAGTGAACATGTAAGGCCATAAATGTGCCCACTAGTTCACTAGTAAGGTCATTTTGAGGCTTAGTAGTTGACATGTAAGCCACAAAATGCCCACTAGTTCACTAGTAAGATCATTGTGAGGCTTACTAGTTGACATGTAAACCGCAAAACGCCCACTAGTTCATTAGTAAGATCATTTTGAGGCTTACTTGTTGACATGTAAGCCGCAAAACGCCCACTAGTTCACTCGTAAGATCATTTTGAGGCTTACTAGTTGACATGCAAGCCTCAAAACGCCCACTAGTTCACTAGTAAGATCATTTTGACCCTTACTCGTGAACATGTAAGCTACAAAACGCCCACTAGTTCTCTAGTAAGATCATTTTGAGGCTTACTAGTGAACATTTAAGGCCATAAATGTGCCCACTAGTTCACTAGTAAGATCATTTTGAGGCTTACTAGTTGACATGTAAGCCACAAAATGCCCACTAGTTCACTAGTAAGATCATTTTGAGGCTTACTAGTTTACATGTAAGCCGCAAAACGCCCACTAGTTCACTTGTAAGATCATTTTGAGGCTTACTAGTGAACATGTAAGGCCATAAATGTGCCCACTAGTTCACTACTAAGATCATTTTGAGGCTTACTAGTTTACATGTAAGCCGCAAAACGCCCACTAGTTCACTGGTAAGATCATTATGAGGCTTACTAGTGAACATGTAAGGCCATAAATGTGCCCACTAGTTCACTAGTAAGATCATTTTGAGGCCTACTAGTGAACATGTAAGCCACAAAACACTCACTAGTTCACTAGTAAGGTCATTTTGACACTTACTAGTGAACATGTAAGCCACAAAACGCTCACTAGTTCACTAGTAAGATCATTTTGAGGCTTACTAGTGAACATGTAAGGCCATAAATGTGCCCACTAGTTCACTAGTAAGGTCATTTTGAGGCTTAGTAGTTGACATGTAAGCCACAAAATGCCCACTAGTTCACTAGTAAGATCATTGTGAGGCTTACTAGTTGACATGTAAACCGCAAAACGCCCACTAGTTCATTAGTAAGATCATTTTGAGGCTTACTTGTTGACATGTAAGCCGCAAAACGCCCACTAGTTCACTCGTAAGATCATTTTGAGGCTTACTAGTTGACATGCAAGCCTCAAAACGCCCACTAGTTCACTAGTAAGATCATTTTGACCCTTACTCGTGAACATGTAAGCTACAAAACGCCCACTAGTTCACTAGTAAGATCATTTTGAGGCTTACTAGTTTACATATAAGCCGCAAAACGCCCACTAGTTCACTGGTAAGATCATTTTGAGGCTTACTAGTGAACATGTAAGGCCATAAATGTGCCCACTAGTTCACTACTAAGGTCATTTTGACGCTTACTAGTTAACATGTAAGCCACAAAACGCCCACTAGTTCACTGGTAAGATCATTTTTAGGCTTACTAGTGAACATGTAAGCCACAAAACACTCACTAGTTCACCAGTAAGGTCATTTTGACACTTACTAGTGAACATGTAAGCCACAAAACGCTCATTAGTTCACTAGTAAGATCATTTTGAGGCTTACAAGTGAACATGTAAGGCCATAAATGTGCCCACTAGTTCACTAGTAAGATCATTTTGAGGCTTAGTAGTTGACATGTAAGCCACAAAATGCCCACTAGTTCACTAGTAAGATCATTGTGAGGCTTAGTAGTTGACATCTAAGCCGCAAAACGCCCACTAGCTCACTCGTAAGATCATTTTGAGGCTTACGAGTTGACATGTAAGCCACAAAACGCCCACTAGTTCACTAGTAAGGTCATTTTGACGCTTACTAGTGAACATGTAAGGCCATAAATGTGCCCACTAGTTTACTAGTAAGATCATTTTGACGCTTACTAGTGAACATGTAAGGCCATAAATGTGCCCACTAGTTCACTAGTAAGATCATTTTGAGGCTTACTGGTTGACATGTAAGCCACAAAATGCCCACTAGTTCACTAGTAAGATCATTTTGAGGCTTACTAGTTGACATGTAAGCCGCAAAACGCCCACGAGTTCACTGGTAAGATCATTTTGATGCTTACTAGTGAACATGTAAGCCACAAAACGCTCACTAGTTCACTAGTAAGGTCATTTTGACGCTTCCTCGTGAACATGTAAGCCACAAAACACTCACTAGTTAACTAGTAAGGTCATTTTGACACTTACTAGTGAACATGTAATCCACAAAACGCCCACTAGTTCACTAGTAAGATCATTTTGAGGCTTACTAGTGAACATGTAAGCCACAAAACACTCACTAGTTCACCAGTAAGGTCATTTTGACACTTACTAGTGAACATGTAAGCCACAAAACGCTCACTAGTTCACTAGTAAGGTCATTTTGACGCTTCCTCGTGAACATGTAAGCCACAAAACACTCACTAGTTAACTAGTAAGGTCATTTTGACACTTACTAGTGAACATGTAATCCACAAAACGCCCACTAGTTCACTAGTAAGATCATTTTGACACTTACTAGTGAACATGTAAGCCACAAAACGCTCATTAGTTCACTAGTAAGATCATTTTGAGGCTTACAAGTGAACATGTAAGGCCATAAATGTGCCCACTAGTTCACTAGTAAGATCATTTTGAGGCTTACTCGTTGACATGTAAGCCACAAAACGCTCACTAATTCACTAGTAAGGTCATTTTGACGCTTACTAGTGAACATGTAAGCCACAAAACGCCCACTAGTTCATTAGTAAGATCATTTTGAGGCTTACTTGTTGACATGTAAGCCGCAAAACGGCCACTAGTTCACTAGTAAGATCATTTTGACACTTACTCGTGAACATGTAAGCCACAAAACGCCCACTAGTTCACTGGTAAGATCATTTTAAGGCTTACTAGTGAACATGTAAGGCCATAAATGTGCCCACTAGTTCACTAGTAAGATCATTTTGACGCCTACTAGTGAACATGTAAGCCACAAAACACTCACTAGTTCACTAGTAAGGTCATTTTGACACTTACTAGTGAACATGTAAGCCACAAAACGCTTCACTAGTAAGATCATTTTGAGGCTTACTAGTGAACATGTAAGGCCATAAATGTGCCCACTAGTTCACTAGTAAGGCCATTTTGAGGCTTAGTAGTTGACATGTAAGCCACAAAATGCCCACTAGTTCACTAGTAAGATCAATGTGAGGCTTACTAGTTGACATGTAAACCGCAAAACGCCCACTAGTTCATTAGTAGGATCATTTTGAGGCTTACTTGTTGACATGTAAGCCGCAAAACGCCCACTAGTTCACTCGTAAGATCATTTTGAGGCTTACTAGTTGACATGCAAGCCGCAAAACGCCCACTAGTTCACTAATAAGATCATTTTGACCCTTACTCGTGAACATGTAAGCCACAAAACGCCCACTAGTTCACTAGTAAGATCATTTTGAGGCTTACTAGTGAACATTTAAGGCCATAAATGTGCCCACTAGTTCACTAGTAAGATCATATTTAGGCTTACTAGTTGACATGTAAGCCACAAAATGCCCACTAGTTCACTAGTAAGATCATTTTGAGGCTTACTAGTTTACATGTAAGCCGCAAAACGCCCACTAGTTCACTGGTAAGATCATTTTGAGGCTTACTAGTGAACATGTAAGGCCATAAATGTGCCCACTAGTTCACTAGTAAGATCATTTTGAGGCTTGCTATTTGATATGTAAGCAACAAAACGCCCACTAGTTCACTAGTAAGATCATTGTGAGGCTTAATAGTGAACATGTAAGCCACAAAACGCTCACTAGTTCACAAGTAAGGTCATTGTGACGCTTACTAGTGAACATGTAAGCCACAAAAGAACCCACTAGTTCACTATTAAGATCATTTTGAGGCTTACTAGTTGATATGTAAGCCGCAAAATGCCCACTAGCTCACTCGTAACATCATTTTGAGGCTTACTAGTTGACATGAAAGCCGCAAAACGCCCACTAGTTCACGATGAAGATCATTTTCACGCTTCCTAGTGAACATGTAAGGCCATAAACGTGCCCACTAGTTCACTGGTAAGATCATTTTGACGCTTACTAGTGAACATGTAAGGCCATAAATGTGCCCATTAGTTCACTAGTAAGATGATTTTGAGGCTTACTAGTTGACATGTAAGCCACAAAATGCCCACTAGTTATCTAGTAAGATCATTTTGAGGCTTACTAGTGAAGATGTAAGGCCATAAACGTGCCCACTAGTTCACTGGTAAGATCATTTTGACGCTTACTAGTGAACATGTAAGGCCATAAATGTGCCCACTAGTTCACTAGTAAGATCATTTTGAGGCTTACTAGTTGACATATAAGCCGCAAAACGCCCCTTAGCTCACTCGTAAGATCATTTTGACGCTTACTAGTGAACATGTAAGGCCATAAATGTGCCCACTAGTTCACTAGTAAGATCATTTTGACTCTTAATAGTGAACATGTAAGGCCATAAATGTGCCCACTAGTTCACTAGTAAGATCATTTTGAGGCTTGCTAGTTGACATGTAAGCCGCAAAGCGCTCACTAGTTCACTAGTAAGGTCATTTTGACGCTTACTAGTTAACATGTAAGCCACAAAACGCCCACTAGTTCACTAGTAAGATCATTTTGAGGCTTACTTGTTGACATGTAAGCCGCAAAACACCCACTAGTTCACTCGTAAGATCATTTTGAGGCTTACTAGTTGACATGCAAGCCGCAAAACGCCCACTAGTTCACTAGTAAGATCATTTTGACGCTTACTAGTGAACATGTAAGGCCATAAATGTGCCCACTAGTTCACTAGTAAGATCATTTTGAGGCTTACTCGTTGACATGTAAGCCACAAAACGCTCACTAATTCACTAGTAAGGTCATTTTGACGCTTACTAGTGAACATGTAAGCCACAAATTGTCACTAGTTCACTAGTAAGGTCATTTTGACGCTTACTAGTTAACATGTAAGCCACAAAACGCCCACTAGTTCACTAGTAAGATCATTTTGAGGCTTACTTGTTGACATGTAAGCCGCAAAACACCCACTAGTTCACTCGTAAGATCATTTTGAGGCTTACTAGTTGACATGCAAGCCGCAAAACGCCCACTAGTTCACTAGTAAGATCATTTTGACGCTTACTAGTGAACATGTAAGGCCATAAATGTGCCCACTAGTTCACTACTAAGATCATTTTGAGGCTTACTCGTTGACATGTAAGCCACAAAACGCTCACTAATTCACTAGTAAGGTCATTTTGACGCTTACTAGTGAACATGTAAGCCACAAAACGCCCACTAGTTTATTAGTAAGATCATTTTGAGGCTTACTTGGTGACATGTAAGCCGCAAAACGGCCACCAGTTCACTAGTAAGATAATTTTGACGCTTACACGTCAACATGTAAGCCACAAAACGCCCACTAGTTCACTGGTAAGATCATTTTGAGGCTTACTGGTGAACATGTAAGGCCATAAATGTGCCCACTAGTTCACTGGTAAGATCATTTTGAGGCTTACTAGTTGACATGTAAGCCACAAAATGCCCACTAGTTCACTAGTAAGATCATTTTGAGGCTTACTAGTTGACATGTAAGCCGCAAAACGCCCACTAGTTCACTAGTAAGATCATTTTGACGCTTACTAGTGAACATGTAAGGCCATAAATGTGCCCATTAGTTCACTAGTAAGATCATTTTGAGGCTTACTAGTTGACATGTAAGCCACAAAATTCCCACTAGTTCTCTAGTAAGATCATTTTGAGGCTTACTAGTGAAGATGTAAGCCACAAAACGCCCACTTGTTCACTAGTAAGATCATTTTGACTCTTAATAGTGAACATGTAAGGCCATAAATGTGCCCACTAGTTCACTAGTAAGATCATTTTGAGGCTTACTAGGTGACATATAAGCCGCAATACGCCCCTTAGCTCACTCGTAAGATCATTTTGAGGCTTGCTAGTTGACATGTAAGCCGCAAAACGCTCACTAGTTCACTAGTAAGGTCATTTTGACGCTTACTCGTGAACTTTTAAGCCACAAATTGTCACTAGTTCACTAGTAAGGTCATTTTGACGCTTACTAGTTAACATGTAAGCCGCAAAACGCCCACTAGTTCACTCGTAAGATCATTTTGAGGCTTACTAGTTGACATGCAAGCCGCAAAACGCCCACTAGTTCACTAGTAAGATCATTTTGAGGCTTACTCGTTGACAAGTAAGCCACAAAACACTCACTAATTCACTAGTAAGGTCATTTTGACGCTTACTAGTGAACATGTAAGCCACAAAACGCCCACGAGTTCACTAGTAAGATCATTTTGAGGCTTACTTGTTGACATGTAAGCCGCAAAACGGCCACTAGTTCACTAGTAAGGTCATTTTGACGCTTACTAGTGAACATGTAAGCCACAAAAAGCCCACTAGTTCACTAGTAAGATCATTTTGAGGCTTACTAGTGAACATGTAAGGCCATAAATGTGCCCACTAGTTCACTAGTAAGATCATTTTGACTCTTAATAGTGAACATGTAAGGCCATAAATGTGCCCACTAGTTCACTCGTAAGATCATTTTGAGGCTTGCTAGTTGACATTTAAGCCGCAAAACGCTCACTAGTTCACTAGTAAGGTCATTTTGACGCTTACTCGTGAACATGTAAGCCACAAATGTTCACTAGTTCACTAGTAAGATCATTTTGAGGCTTACTCGTTGACATGTAAGCCACAAAACGCTCACTAATTCACTAGTAAGGTCATTTTGACGCTTACTAGTGAACATGTAAGCCACAAAACGCCCACTAGTTCATTAGTAAGATCATTTTGAGGCTTACTTGTTGACATGTAAGCCGCAAAACGGCCACTAGTTCACTAGTAAGATCATTTTGAGGCTTACTAGTTGACATATAAGCCGCAAAACCCCCACTAGTTCACTGGTAAGATCATTTTGAGGCTTACTAGTGAACATGTAAGGTCATAAATGTGCCCACTAGTTCACTAGTAAGATCATTTTGAGGCTTACTAGTTGACATGTAAGCCACAAAACGCCCACTAGTTCACTAGTAAGATTATTTTGAGGCTTACTAGTGAACATGTAAGCCACAAAACGCCCACTAGTTCACTGGTAAGATCATTTTGAGGCTTACTAGTGAACATGTAAGCCACAAAACACTCACTAGTTCACCAGTAAGGTCATTTTGACACTTACTAGTGAACATGTAAGCCACAAAACGCTCATTAGTTCACTAGTAAGATCATTTTGAGGCTTACAAGTGAACATGTAAGGCCATAAATGTGCCCACTAGTTCACTAGTAAGATCATTTCGAGGCTTAGTAGTTGACATGTAAGCCACAAAATGCCCACTAGTTCACTAGTAAGATCATTGTGAGGCTTAGTAGTTGACATGTAAGCCGCAAAACGCCCACTCGCTCACTCGTAAGATCATTTTGAGGCTTACGAGTTGACATGTAAGCCACAAAACGCCCACTAGTTCACTAGTAAGGTCATTTTGACGCTTACTAGTGAACATGTAAGGCCATAAATGTGCCCACTAGTTTACTAGTAAGATCATTTTGACGCTTACTAGTGAACATGTAAGGCCATAAATGTGCCCACTAGTTCACTAGTAAGATCATTTTGAGGCTTACTAGTGAACATGTAAGCCACAAAACGCTCACTAGTTCACTAGTAAGATCATTTTGAGGCTTACTAGTTGACATGTAAGCCGCAAAACGCCCACGAGTTCACTGGTAAGATCATTTTGATGCTTACTAGTGAAGATGTAAGCCACAAAACGCTCACTAGTTCACTAGTAAGGTCATTTTGACGCTTACTAGTGAACATGTAAGCCACAAAACACTCACTAGTTAACTAGTAAGGTCATTTTGAGGCTTACTAGTGAACATGTAAGGCCATAAATGTGCCCACTAGTTCACTAGTAAGATCATTTTGAGGCTTACTAGTTGACATGTAAGCCACAAAATGCCCACTAGTTCACTAGTAAGATCATTTTGACGCTTACTAGTGAACATGTAAGGCCATAAATGTGCCCACTAGTTCACTAGTAAGATCATTTTGAGGCTTACTAGTGAACTTATAAGCCACAAAACAACCACTAGTTCACTAGTAAGATCATTTTGAGGCTTACTAGTTGACATGTAAGCCACAAAACGCTCACTAATTCACTAGTAAGGTCATTTTGACGCTTACTAGTGAACATGTAAGGCACAAAACACCCACTAGTTCATTAGTAAGATCATTTTGAGGCTTACTTGTTGACATGTAAGCCGCAAAACGCCCACTAGTTCACTCGTAAGATCATTTTGAGGCTTACTAGTTGACATGCAAGCCGCAAAACGCCCACTAGTTCACTAATAATATCATTTTGACGCTTACTCGTGAACATGTAAGCCACAAAACGCCCACTAGTTCACTAGTAAGATCATTTTGAGGCTTACAAGTGAACATGTAAGGCCATAAATGTGCCCACTAGTTCACTAGTAAGATCATTTTGAGGCTTACTAGTGAACATGTAAGGCCATAAATGTGCCCACTAGTTCACTAGTAAGATCATTTTGAGGCTTACTAGTTGACATGTAAGCCACAAAATGCCCACTAGTTCACTAGTAAGATCATTTTGAGGCTTACTAGTGAACATGTAAGGCCATAAATGTGCCCACTAGTTCACTAGTAAGATCATTTTGAGGCTTACTAGTGAACATGTAAGGCCATAAATGTGCCCACTAGTTCACTAGTAAGATCATTTTGAGGCTTACTAGTGAACATGTAAGCCACAAAACGCTCACTAGTTCACTAGTAAGATCATTTTGACGCCTACTAGTGAACATGTAAGCCACAAAACACTCACTAGTTAAATAGTAAGGTCATTTTGACACTTACGAGTGAACATGTAAGCCACAAAACGCCCACTAGTTCACTAGTAAGATCATTTTGAGGCTTACTAGTTGACATGTAAGCCACAAAACGCCCCTTAGCTCACTCGTAAGATCATTTTGAGGCTTACTAGTGAACATGTAAGCCACAAAACAACCACGAGTTCACTAGTAAGATCATTTTGAGGCTTACTAGTTAACATATAAGGCCATAAATGTGCCCACTAGTTCACTAGTAAGATCATTTTGAGGCTTACTAGTTGACATGCAAGCCGCAAAACGCCCACTAGTTCACTAGTAAGATCATTTTGACGCTTACTCGTGAACATGTAAGTCACAAAACGCCCACTAGTTCACTAGTAAGATCATTTTGAGGCTTACTAGTGAACATGTAAGGCCATAAATGTGCCCACTAGTTCACTAGTAAGATCATTTTGAGGCTTACTATTGAACATGTAAGCCACAAAACGCTCACTAGTTCACTAGTAATATCATTTTGACGCCTACTAGTGAACATGTAAGCCACAAAACACTCACTAGTTAACTAGTAAGGTCATTTTGACACTTACTAGTGAACATGTAAGCCACAAAACGCCCACTAGTTCACTAGTAAGATCATTTTGAGGCTTACTAGTTGACATGTAAGCCACAAAACGCCCCTTAGCTCACTCGGAAGATAATTTTGAGGCTTACTAGTGAACATGTAAGCCACAAAACGCTCACTAGTTCACTAGTAAGGTCATTTTGATACTTACTCGTGAACATGTAAGCCACAAATTGTCACTAGTTCACTAGTAAGGTCATTTTCACGCTTACTAGTGAACATGTAAGGCCATAAACTTGCCCACTAGTTTACTAGTAAGATCATTTTGACGCTTACTAGTGAACATGTAAGGCCATAAATGTGCCCACTAGTTCACTAGTAAGATCATTTTGAGGCTTACTCGTTGACATGTAAGCCGCAAAACGCCCCTTAGCTTACTCGTAAGATCATTTTGAGGCTTACAAGTGAACATGTAAGGCCATAAATGTGCCCACTAGTTCACTAGTAAGATCATTGTGAGGCTTAGTAGTTGACATGTAAGCCGCAAAACGCCCACTAGTTCACTAGTAAGGTCATTTTGACGCTTACTAGTGAACATGTAAGGCCATAAATGTGCCCACTAGTTTACTAGTAAGATCATTTTGACGCTTACTAGTGAACATGTAAGGCCATAAATGTGACCACTAGTTCACTAGTAAGATCATTTTGAGGCTTACTGGTTGACATGTAAGCCACAAAATGCCCACTAGTTCACTAGTAAGATCATTTTGAGGCTTACTAGTTGACATGTAAGCCGCAAAACGCCCACGAGTTCACTGGTAAGATCATTTTGATGCTTACTAGTGAACATGTACGCCACAAAACGCTCACTAGTTCACTAGTAAGGTCATTTTGACGCTTACTAGTGAACATGTAAGCCACAAAACACTCACTAGTTAACTAGTAAGGTCATTTTGACACTTACAAGTGAACATGTAAGCCACAAAACGCCCACTAGTTCACTAGTAAGATCATTTTGAGGCTTACTTGTTGACATGCAAGCCGCAAAACGCACACTAGTTCACTAGTAAGATCATTTTGACGCTTACTCGTGAACATGTAAGCCACAAAACGCCCACTAGTTCACTAGTAATCATTTTGAGGCTTACTAGTTGACATGTAAGCCACAAAACGCCCACTAGTTCACTAGTAAGATCATTTTGAGGCTTACTAGTTGACATGCAAGCCGCAAAACGCCCACTTGTTCACTAGTAAGATCATTTTGACGCTTACTCGTGAACATGTAAGTCACAAAACGCCCACTAGTTCACTAGTAAGATCATTTTGAGGCTTACTAGTTAACATATAAGGCCATAAATGTGCCCACTAGTTCACTAGTAAGATCATTTTGAGGCTTACTAGTTGACATGTAAGCCACAAAATACCCACTAGTTCACTAGTAAGATCATTTTGAGGCTTACTAGTTGACATGTAAGACGCAAAACGCCCACTAGTTCACTGGTAAGATCATTTTGAGGCTTACTAGTGAACATGTAAGGCCATAAATGTGCCCACTAGTTCACTAGTAAGATCATTTTGAGGCTTACTATTGAACATGTAAGCCACAAAACGCTCACTAGTTCACTAGTAAGATCATTTTGACGCCTACTAGTGAACATGTAAGCCACAAAACACTCACTAGTTAACTAGTAAGGTCATTTTGACACTTACTAGTGAACATGTAAGCCACAAAACGCCCACTAGTTCACTAGTAAGATCATTTTGAGGCTTACTAGTTGACATGTAAGCCACAAAACGCCCCTTAGCTCACTCGGAAGATAATTTTGAGGCTTACTAGTGAACATGTAAGCCACAAAACGCTCACTAGTTCACTAGTAAGGTCATTTTGATACTTACTCGTGAACATGTAAGCCACAAATTGTCACTAGTTCACTAGTAAGGTCATTTTCACGCTTACTAGTGAACATGTAAGGCCATAAACTTGCCCACTAGTTTACTAGTGAGATCATTTTGACGCTTACTAGTGAACAGGTAAGCCACAAAATACCCACTAGTTCACTAGTAAGATCATTTTGAGGCTTACTAGTTGACATGTAAGACGCAAAACGCCCACTAGTTCACTGGTAAGATCATTTTGAGGCTTACTAGTGAACATGTAAGGCCATAAATGTGCCCACTAGTTCACTAGTAAGATCATTTTGAGGCTTACTATTGAACATGTAAGCCACAAAACGCTCACTAGTTCACTAGTAATATCATTTTGACGCCTACTAGTGAACATGTAAGCCACAAAACACTCACTAGTTAACTAGTAAGGTCATTTTGACACTTACTAGTGAACATGTAAGCCACAAAACGCCCACTAGTTCACTAGTAAGATCATTTTGAGGCTTACTAGTTGACATGTAAGCCACAAAACGCCCCTTAGCTCACTCGCAAGATAATTTTGAGGCTTACTAGTGAACATGTAAGCCACAAAACGCTCACTAGTTCACTAGTAAGGTCATTTTGATACTTACTCGTGAACATGTAAGCCACAAATTGTCACTAGTTCACCAGTAAGGTCATTTTCACGCTTACTAGTGAACATGTAAGGCCATAAACTTGCCCACTAGTTTACTAGTAAGATCATTTTGACGCTTACTAGTGAACATGTAAGGCCATAAATGTGCCCACTAGTTCACTAGTAAGATCATTTTGAGGCTTACTCGTTGACATGTAAGCCGCAAAACGCCCCTTAGGTTACTCGTAAGATCATTTTGAGGCTTACAAGTGAACATGTAAGGCCATAAATGTGCCCACTAGTTCACTAGTAAGATCATTTTGAGGCTTAGTAGTTGACATGTAAGCCACAAAATGCCCACTAGTTTACTAGTAAGATCATTGTGAGGCTTAGTAGTTGACATGTAAGCCGCAAAACGCCCAATAGCTCACTCGTAAGATCATTTTGAGGCTTACGAGTTGACATGTAAGCCACAAAACGCCCACTAGTTCACTAGTAAGGTCATTTTGACGCTTACTAGTGAACATGTAAGGCCATAAATGTGCCCACTAGTTTACTAGTAAGATCATTTTGACGCTTACTAGTGAACATGTAAGGCCATAAATGTGACCACTAGTTCACTAGTAAGATCATTTTGAGGCTTACTGGTTGACATGTAAGCCACAAAATGCCCACTAGTTCACTAGTAAGATCATTTTGAGGCTTACTAGTTGACATGTAAGCCGCAAAACGCCCACGAGTTCACTGGTAAGATCATTTTGATGCTTACTAGTGAACATGTAAGCCACAAAACACTCACTAGTTAACTAATAAGGTCATTTTGACACTAGTGAACATGTAAGCCACAAAACGCCCACTAGTTCACTAGTAAGATCATTTTGAGGCTTACTTTTTGACATGCAAGCCGCAAAATGCACAAGAGTTCACTAGTAAGATCATTTTGACGCTTACTAGTGAACATGTAAGGCCATAAATGTGCCCACTAGTTCACTAGTAAGATCATTTTGAGGCTTACTAGTGAACATGTAAGCCACAAAACGCCCACTAGTTCACTAGTAAGATCATTTTGAGGCTTACTAGTTGACATGTAAGCCACAAAACGCCCCTTAGCTCACTCGGAAGATCATTTTGAGGCTTACTAGTGAACATGTAAGCCACAAATTGTCACTAGTTCACTAGTAAGGTCATTTTCACACTTACTAGTGAACATGTAAGGCCATAAACTTGCCCACTAGTTTACTAGTAAGATCATTTTGACGCTTACTAGTGAACATGTAAGGCCATAAATGTGCCCACTAGTTCACTAGTAAGATCATTTTGAGGCTTACTCGTTGACATGTAAGCCGCAAAACGCCCCTTAGCTTACTCGTAAGATCATTTTGAGGCTTACAAGTGAACATGTAAGGCCATAAATGTGCCCACTAGTTCACTAGTAAGATCATTTTGAGGCTTAGTAGTTGACATGTCAGCCACAAAATGCCCACTAGTTCACTAGTAAGATCATTGTGAGGCTTAGTAGTTGACATGTAAGCCGCAAAACGCCCACTAGCTCACTCGTAAGATCATTTTGAGGCTTACGAGTTGACATGTAAGCCACAAAACGCCCACTAGTTCACTAGTAAGGTCATTTTGACGCTTACTAGTGAACATGTAAGGCCATAAATGTGCCCACTAGTTTACTAGTAAGATCATTTTGACGCTTACTAGTGAACATGTAAGGCCATAAATGTGCCCACTAGTTCACTAGTAAGATCATTTTCAGGCTTACTGGTTGACATGTAAGCCACAAAATGCCCACTAGTTCACTAGTAAGATCATTTTGAGGCTTACTAGTTGACATGTAAGCCGCAAAACGCCCACGAGTTCACTGGTAAGATCATTTTGATGCTTACTAGTGAACATGTAAGCCACAAAACACCCACTAGTTCACTAGTAAGATCATTTTGAGGCTTACTTGTTGACATGCAAGCCGCAAAACGCCCACTAGTTCACTAGTAAGATCATTTTGACACTTACTCGTGAACATGTAAGCCACAAAACGCCCACTAGTTCACTAGTAATCATTTTGAGGCTTACTAGTTGACATGTAAGCCGCAAAACGCCCACGAGTTCACTGGTAAGATCATTTTGATGCTTACTAGTGAACATGTAAGCCACAAAACGCTCACTAGTTCACTAGTAAGGTCATTTTGACGCTTACTTGTGAACATGTAAGCCACAAAACACTCACTAGTTAACTAGTAAGGTCATTTTGACACTTACTAGTGAACATGTAAGCCACAAAACGCCCACTAGTTCACTAGTAAGATCATTTTGAGGCTTACTTGTTGACATACAGGCCGCAAAATGCACAAGAGTTCACTAGTAAGATCATTTTGACGCTTACTAGTGAACATGTAAGCCACAAAACGCTCACTAGTTAACTAGTAAGGTCATTTTGACACTTACTAGTGAACATGTACGCCACAGAAGGCCCACTAGTTCACTAGTACGATCATTTTGAGGCTTACTTGTTTACATGCAAGCCGCAAAACGCCCACTAGTTCACTAGTAAGATCATTTTGACGCTTACTCATGAACATGTAAGCCACAAAACGCCCACTAGTTCACTAGTAATCATTTTGAGGCTTACTAGTTGACATGTAAGCCGCAAAACGCCCACGAGTTCACTGGTAAGATCATTTTGATGCTTACTAGTGAACATGTAAGCCACAAAACGCTCACTAGTTCACTAGTAAGGTCATTTTGACGCTTACTAGTGAACATGTAAGCCACAAAACACTCACTAGTTAACTAATAAGGTCATTTTGACACTTACTAGTGAACATGTAAGCCACAAAACGCCCACTAGTTCACTAGTAAGATCATTTTGAGGCTTACTTGTTGACATGCAAGCCGCAAAATGCACAAGAGTTCACTAGTAAGATCATTTTGACGCTTACTAGTGAACATGTAAGGCCATAAATGTGCCCACTAGTTCACTAGTAAGATCATTTTGAGGCTTACTAGTGAACATGTAAGCCACAAAACGCCCACTAGTTCACTAGTAAGATCATTTTGAGGCTTACTAGTTGACATGTAAGCCACAAAACGCCCCTTAGCTCACTCGGAAGATCATTTTGAGGCTTACTAGTGAACATGTAAGCCACAAAATGCTCACTAGTTCACTAGTAAGGTCATTTTGACGCTTACGGGTGAACATGTAAGCCACAAATTGTCACTAGTTCACTAGTAAGGTCATTTTCACGCTTACTAGTGAACATGTAAGGCCATAAACTTACCCACTAGTTTACTAGTAAGATCATTTTGACGCTTACTAGTGAACATGTAAGGCCATAAATGTGCCCACTAGTTCACTAGTAAGATCATTTTGAGGCTTAGTAGTTGACATGTCAGCCACAAAATGCCCACTAGTTCACTAGTAAGATCATTGTGAGGCTTAGTAGTTGACATGTAAGCCGCAAAACGCCCACTAGCTCACTCGTAAGATCATTTTGAGGCTTACGAGTTGACATGTAAGCCACAAAACGCCCACTAGTTCACTAGTAAGGTCATTTTGACGCTTACTAGTGAACATGTAAGGCCATAAATGTGCCCACTAGTTTACTAGTAAGATCATTTTGACGCTTACTAGTGAACATGTAAGGCCATAAATGTGCCCACTAGTTCACTAGTAAGATCATTTTGAGGCTTACTGGTTGACATGTAAGCCACAAAATGCCCACTAGTTCACTAGTAAGATCATTTTGAGGCTTACTAGTTGACATGTAAGCCGCAAAACGCCCACGAGTTCACTGGTAAGATCATTTTGATGCTTACTAGTGAACATGTAAGCCACAAAACGCTCACTAGTTCACTAGTAAGGTCATTTTGACGCTTACTAGTGAACATGTAAGCCACAAAACACTCACTAGTTAACTAGTAAGGTCATTTTGACACTTACTAGTGAACATGTACGCCACAAAACGCCCACTAGTTCACTAGTAAGATCATTTTGAGGCTTACTTGTTGACATGCAAGCCGCAAAACGCCCACTAGTTCACTAGTAAGATCATTTTGACGCTTACTCGTGAACATGTAAGCCACAAAACGCCCACTAGTTCACTAGTAATCATTTTGAGGCTTACTAGTTGACATGTAAGCCGCAAAACGCCCAAGAGTTCACTGGTAAGATCATTTTGATGCTTACTAGTGAACATGTAAGCCACAAAACGCTCACTAGTTCACTAGTAAGGTCATTTTGACGCTTACTAGTGAACATGTAAGCCACAAAACGCCCACTAGTTCACTAGTAAGGTCATTTTGACGCTTACGGGTGAACATGTAAGCCACAAATTGTCACTAGTTCACTAGTAAGGTCATTTTCACGCTTACTAGTGAACATGTAAGGCCATAAACTTGCCCACTAGTTTACTAGTAAGATCATTTTGACGCGTACTAGTGAACATGTAAGGCCATAAATGTGCCCACTAGTTCACTAGTAATCATTTTGAGGCTTACTTGTTGACATGCAAGCCACAAAACGCCCCTTAGCTCACTCGGAAGATCATTTTGAGGCTTACTAGTGAACATGTAAGCCACAAAACGCCCACTAGTTCACTACTAAGATCATTTTGAGGCTTACTAGTTGACATGTAAGCCACAAAACGCTCACTAATTCACTAGTAAGGTCATTTTGACACTTACTAGTGAACATGTAAGGCCATAAATGTGCCCACTAGTTCACTAGTAAGATCATTTTGACGCTTACTAGTGAACATGTAAGGCCATTAATGTGCCCACTAGTTCACAAGTAAGATCATTTTGACGCATACTAGTGAACATGTAAGGCCATAAATGTGCCCACTAGTTCACTAGTAAGATCATTTTGAGGCTTACTAGTTGAGATGTAAGCCACAAAACGCTCACTAATTCACTAGTAAGGTCATTTTGACGCTTACTATTGAACATGTAAGCCAAAAAACGCCCACTAGTTCATTAGTAAGATCATTTTGATGCTTACTAGTGAACATGTAAGCCACAAAACGCTCACTAGTTCACTAGTAAGGTCATTTTGACGCTTACTAGTGAACATGTAAGCCACAAAACGCCCACTAGTTCACTAGTAAGATCATTTTGAGGCTTACTGGTTGACATGTAAGCCACAAAATGCCCACTAGTTCACTAGTAAGATCATTTTGAGGCTTACTAGTTGACATGTAAGCCGCAAAACGCCCACGAGTTCACTGGTAAGATCATTTTGATGCTTACTAGTGAACATGTAAGCCACAAAACGCTCACTAGTTCACTAGTAAGGTCATTTTGACGCTTACTAGTGAACATGTAAGCCACAAAACACTCACTAGTTAACTAGTAAGGTCATTTTGACACTTACTAGTGAACATGTACGCCACAAAACGCCCACTAGTTCACTAGTAAGATCATTTTGAGGCTTACTTGTTGACATGCAAGCCGCAAAACGCCCACTAGTTCACTAGTAAGATCATTTTGACGCTTACTCGTGAACATGTAAGCCACAAAACGCCCACTAGTTCACTAGTAATCATTTTGAGGCTTACTAGTTGACATGTAAGCCGCAAAACGCCCACGAGTTCACTGGTAAGATCATTTTGATGCTTACTAGTGAACATGTAAGCCACAAAACGCTCACTAGTTAACTAGTAAGGTCATTTTGACACTTACTAGTGAACATGTAAGCCACAAAACGCCCACTAGTTCACTAGTAAGATCATTTTGAGGCTTACTGGTTGACATGTAAGCCACAAAATGCCCACTAGTTCACTAGTAAGATCATTTTGAGGCTTACTAGTTGACATGTAAGCCGCAAAACGCCCACGAGTTCACTGGTAAGATCATTTTGATGCTTACTAGTGAACATTTAAGCCACAAAACGCTCACTAGTTCACTAGTAAGGTCATTTTGACGCTTACTAGTGAACATGTAAGCCACAAAACACTCACTAGTTAACTAGTAAGGTCATTTTGACACTTACTAGTGAACATGTACGCCACAAAACGCCCACAAGTTCACTAGTAAGATCATTTTGAGGCTTACTTGTTGACATGCAAGCCGCAAAACGCCCACTAGTTCACTAGTAAGATCATTTTGACGCTTACTCGTGAACATGTAAGCCACAAAACGCCCACTAGTTCACTAGTAATCATTTTGAGGCTTACTAGTTGACATGTAAGCCGCAAAACGCCCACGAGTTCACTGGTAAGATCATTTTGATGCTTACTAGTGAACATGTAAGCCACAAAACGCTCACTAATTCACTAGTAAGGTCATTTTGACGCTTACTAGTGAACATGTAAGCCACAAAACGCCCACTAGTTCACTAGTAAGGTCATTTTGACGCTTACGGGTGAACATGTAAGCCACAAATTGTCACTAGTTCACTAGTAAGGTCATTTTCACGCTTACTAGTGAACATGTAAGGCCATAAACTTGCCCACTAGTTTACTAGTAAGATCATTTTGACGCTTACTAGTGAACATGTAAGGCCATAAATGTGCCCACTAGTTCACTAGTAATCATTTTGAGGCTTACTTGTTGACATGCAAGCCACAAAACGCCCCTTAGCTCACTCGGAAGATCATTTTGAGGCTTACTAGTGAACATGTAAGCCACAAAACACCCACTAGTTCACTAGTAAGATCATTTTGAGGCTTACTAGTTGACATGTAAGCCACAAAACGTTCACTAATTCACTAGTACGGTCATTTTGACACTTACTAGTGAACATGTAAGGCCATAAATGTGCCCACTAGTTCACTAGTAAGATCATTTTGACGCTTACTAGTGAACATGTAAGGCCATAAATGTGCCCACTAGTTCACAAGTAAGATCATTTTGACGCATACTAGTGAACATGTAAGGCCATAAATGTGCCCACTAGTTCACTAGTAAGATCATTTTGAGGCTTACTAGTTGAGATGTAAGCCACAAAACGCTCACTAATTCACTAGTAAGGTTATTTTGACGCTTACTATTGAACATGTAAGCCAAAAAACGCCCACTAGTTCATTAGTAAGATCATTTTGAGGCTTACTTGTTGACATGTAAGCCGCAAAACGCCCACTAGTTCACTCGTAAGATCATTTTGAGGCTTACGAGTTGACATGTAAGCCACAAAACGCTCAACAATTCACTAGTAAGGTCATTTTGACGCTTACTAGTGAACATGTAAGCCACAAAACACCCACTAGTTCATTAGTAAGATCATTTTGAGGCTTACTAGTGAACATGTAAGGCAATAAATGTGCCCACTAGTTCACTAGTAAGATCATTTTGAGGCTTACTAGTTGACATGTAAGCCACAAAATGCCCACTAGCTCACTAGTAAGATCATTTTGACGCTTATTAGTGAACATGTAAGGCCATAAATGTGCCCACTAGTTCACTAGTAAGATCATTTTGAGGCTTACTAGTGAACATGTAAGCCACAAAACGCCCACTACTTCACTAGTAAGATCATTTTGAGGCTTACTAGTTGACATGTAAGCCACAAAACGCTCACTAATTCACTATTAAGGTCATTTTGACGCTTACTAGTGAACATGTAAGCCACAAAACACCCACTAGTTCGTTAGTAAGATCATTTTGAGGCTTACTTGTTGACATGTAAGCCGCAAAACGCCCACTAGTTCACTCGTAAGATCATTTTGAGGCTTACTAGTTGACATGCAAGCCGCAAAACGCCCACTAGTTCACTAGTAAGATCATTTTGACGCTTACTCGTGAACATGTAAGCCACAAAACGCCCACTAGTTCACAAGTAAGATCATTTTGAGGCTTACTAGTGAACATATAAGGCCATAAATGTGCCCACTAGTTCACTAGTAAGATCATTTTGAGGCTTACTAGTTGACATGTAAGCCACAAAATCCCCACTAGTTCACTAGTAAGATCATTTTGAGGCTTACTAGTTGACATGTAAGCCGCAAAACGCCCACTAGTTCACTGGTAAGATCATTTTGAGGCTTACTAGTGAACATGTAAGGCCATAAATGTGCCCACTAGTTCACTAGTAAGATCAGTTTGACGCTTACTAGTGAACATGTAAGGCCATAAATGTGCCCACTAGTTCACTAGTAAGATCATTTTGAGGCTTACTATTTGATATGTAAGCCACAAAACGCCCACTAGTTCACTAGTAAGATCATTTGAGGCTTACTAATGAACATGTAAGCCACAAAACGCCCACTAGTTCACTAGTAAGATAATTTTACGCTTACTAGTGAACATGTAAGCCACAAAACGCTCACTTGTTCACAAGTAAGGTCATTGTGATGCTTACTAGTGAACATGTAAGCCACAAAAGAATCCACTAGTTCACTAGTAAGATCATTTTGAGGCTTACTAGTGAACATGTAAGGCCATAAATGTGCCCACTAGTTTACTAGTAAGATCATTTTGACGCTTACTAGTGAACATGTAAGGCCATAAATGTGCCCACTAGTTCACTAGTAAGATCATTTTGAGGCTTACTGGTTGACATGTAAGCCACAAAATGCCCACTAGTTCATTAGTAAGATCATTTTGAGGCTTACTAGTTGACATGTAAGCCGCAAAACGCCCACCAGTTCACTGGTAAGATCATTTTGACGCTTACTAGTGAACATGTAAGGCCATAAATGTGCCCACTAGTTCACTAGTAAGTTCATTTTGAGGCTTACTAGTTGACATGTAAGCCACACATCGCCTACTAGTTCACTAGTAAGATCATTTTGAGGCTTACTAGTGAACATGTAAGCCACAAAACGCCCAATAGTTCACTAGTAAGATCATTTTGACGCTTACTAGTGAACATGTAAGCCACAAAACGCTCACTAGTTCACTAGTAAGGTAATTTTGACGCTTACTAGTGAAAATGTAAGCCACAAAACGCCCACTAGTTCATTAGTAAGATCATTTTGAGGCTTACTTGTTGACATGCAAGCCGCAAAATGCCCACTAGTTCACTAGTAAGATCATTTTGACGCTTACTAGTGAATATGTAAGGCCATAAATGTGCCCACTAGTTCACTAGTAAGATCATTTTGACGCTTACTAGTGAACATGTAAGGCCATTAATGTGCCCACTAGTTCACAAGTAAGATCATTTTGACGCATACTAGTGAACATGTAAGGCCATAAATGTGCCCACTAGTTCACTAGTAAGATCATTTTGAGGCTTACTAGTTGAGATGTAAGCCACAAAACGCTCACTAATTCACTAGTAAGGTCATTTTGACGCTTACTATTGAACATGTAAGCCAAAAAACGCCCACTAGTTCATTAGTAAGATCATTTTGATGCTTACTAGTGAACATGTAAGCCACAAAACGCTCACTAGTTCACTAGTAAGGTCATTTTGACGCTTACTAGTGAACATGTAAGCCACAAAACACTCAATAGTTAACTAGTAAGGTCATTTTGACACTTACTAGTGAACATGTAAGCCACAAAACGCCCACTAGTTCACTAGTAAGATCATTTTGAGGCTTACTGGTTGACATGTAAGCCACAAAATGCCCACTAGTTCACTAGTAAGATCATTTTGAGGCTTACTAGTTGACATGTAAGCCGCAAAACGCCCACGAGTTCACTGGTAAGATCATTTTGATGCTTACTAGTGAACATGTAAGCCACAAAACGCTCACTAGTTCACTAGTAAGGTCAATTTGACGCTTACTAGTGAACATGTAAGCCACAAAACACTCACTAGTTAACTAGTAAGGTCATTTTGACACTTACTAGTGAACATGTACGCCACAAAACGCCCACTAGTTCACTAGTAAGATCATTTTGAGGCTTACTTGTTGACATGCAAGCCGCAAAACGCCCACTAGTTCACTAGTAAGATCATTTTGACGCTTACTCGTGAACATGTAAGCCACAAAACGCCCACTAGTTCACTAGTAATCATTTTGAGGCTTACTAGTTGACATGTAAGCCGCAAAACGCCCACGAGTTCACTGGTAAGATCATTTTGATGCTTACTAGTGAACATGTAAGCCACAAAACGCTCACTAGTTCACTAGTAAGGTCATTTTGACGCTTACTAGTGAACATGTAAGCCACAAAACGCCCACTAGTTCACTAGTAAGGTCATTTTGACGCTTACGGGTGAACATGTAAGCCACAAATTGTCACTAGTTCACTAGTAAGGTCATTTTCACGCTTACTAGTGAACATGTAAGGCCATAAACTTGCCCACTAGTTTACTAGTAAGATCATTTTGACGCTTACTAGTGAACATGTAAGGCCATAAATGTGCCCACTAGTTCACTAGTAATCATTTTGAGGCTTACTTGTTGACATGCAAGCCACAAAACGCCCCTTAGCTCACTCGGAAGATCATTTTGAGGCTTACTAGTGAACATGTAAGCCACAAAACACCCACTAGTTCACTAGTAAGATCATTTTGAGGCTTACTAGTTGACATGTAAGCCACAAAACGCTCACTAATTCACTAGTACGGTCATTTTGACACTTACTAGTGAACATGTAAGGCCATAAATGTGCCCACTAGTTCACTAGTAAGATCATTTTGACGCTTACTAGTGAACATGTAAGGCCATAAATGTGCCCACTAGTTCACAAGTAAGATCATTTTGACGCATACTAGTGAACATGTAAGGCCATAAATGTGCCCACTAGTTCACTAGTAAGATCATTTTGAGGCTTACTAGTTGAGATGTAAGCCACAAAACGCTCACTAATTCACTAGTAAGGTCATTTTGACGCTTACTATTGAACATGTAAGCCAAAAAACGCCCACTAGTTCATTAGTAAGATCATTTTGAGGCTTACTTGTTGACATGTAAGCCGCAAAACGCCCACTAGTTCACTCGTAAGATCATTTTGAGGCTTACGAGTTGACATGTAAGCCACAAAACGCTCAACAATTCACTAGTAAGGTCATTTTGACGCTTACTAGTGAACATGTAAGCCACAAAACACCCACTAGTTCATTAGTAAGATCATTTTGAGGCTTACTAGTGAACATGTAAGGCAATAAATGTGCCCACTAGTTCACTAGTAAGATCACTTTGAGGCTTACTTGTTGACATGTAAGCCACAAAACGCCCACTAGTTCACAAGTAAGATCATTTTTAGGCTTACTAGTGAACATATAAGGCCATAAATGTGCCCACTAGTTCACTAGTAAGATCATTTTGAGGCTTACTAGTTGACATGTAAGCCACAAAATCCCCACTAGTTCACGAGTAAGATCATTTTGAGGCTTACTAGTTGACATGTAAGCCGCAAAACGCCCACTAGTTCACTGGTAAGATCATTTTGAGGCTTACTAGTGAACATGTAAGGCCATAAATGTGCCCACTAGTTCACTAGTAAGATCATTTTGACGCTTACTAGTGAACATGTAAGGCCATAAATGTGCCCACTAGTTCACTAGTAAGATCATTTTGAGGCTTACTATTTGATATGTAAGCCACAAAACGCCCACTAGTTCACTAGTAAGATCATTTGAGGCTTACTAATGAACATGTAAGCCACAAAACGCCCACTAGTTCACTAGTAAGATAATTTTACGCTTACTAGTGAACATGTAAGCCACAAAACGCTCACTCGTTCACAAGTAAGGTCATTGTGATGCTTACTAGTGAACATGTAAGCCACAAAAGAACCCACTAGTTCACTAGTAAGATCATTTTGAGGCTTACTAGTGAACATGTAAGGCCATAAATGTGCCCACTAGTTTACTAGTAAGATCATTTTGACGCTTACTAGTGAACATGTAAGGCCATAAATGTGCCCACGAGTTCACTAGTAAGATCATTTTGAGGCTTACTGGTTGACATGTAAGCCACAAAATGCCCACTAGTTCATTAGTAAGATCATTTTGAGGCTTACTAGTTGACATGTAAGCCGCAAAACGCCCACCAGTTCACTGGTAAGATCATTTTGACGCTTACTAGTGAACATGTAAGGCCATAAATGTGTCCACTAGTTCACTAGTAAGTTCATTTTGAGGCTTACTAGTTGACATGTAAGCCACACATCGCCTACTAGTTCACTAGTAAGATCATTTTGAGGCTTACTAGTGAACATGTAAGCCACAAAACGCCCAATAGTTCACTAGTAAGATCATTTTGACGCTTACTAGTGAACATGTAAGCCACAAAACGCTCACTAGTTCACTAGTAAGGTAATTTTGACGCTTACTAGTGAAAATGTAAGCCACAAAACGCCCACTAGTTCATTAGTAAGATCATTTTGAGGCTTACTTGTTGACATGCAAGCCGCAAAATGCCCACTAGTTCACTAGTAAGATCATTTTGACGCCTACTAGTGAACATGTAAGCCACAAAACACACACTAGTTAACTAGGAAGGTCATTGTGACACTTACTAGTGAACATGTAATCCACAAAACGCCCACTAGTTCACTAGTAAGATCATTTTGAGGCTTACTAGTTGACATGTAAGCCACAAAACGCCCCTTAGCTCACTCGTAAGATCATTTTGAGGCTTACTAGTGAACATGTAAGCCACAAAACGCTCACTAGTTCACTAGTAAGGTCATTTTGACGCTTACTCGTGAACATGTAAGCCACAAATTGTCACTAGTTCACTAGTAAGGTCATTTTCACGCTTACTAGTGAACATGTAAGGCCATAAATGTGCCCACTAGTTCACTAGTAAGATCATTTTGAGGCTTACTAGTTGACATGTAAGCCACAAAATCCCCACTAGTTCACTAGTAAGATCATTTTGAGGCTTGCTAGTTGACATGTAAGCCGCAAAACGCCCACTAGTTCACTAGTAAGTTCATTTGGAGGCATACTAGTGAAGATGTAAGCCACAAAACGCCCACTAGTTCACTAGTAAGATCATTTTGAGGCTTACTAGTTGACAATTAAGCCACAAAACGCCCCTTAGCTCACTCCTAAGATCATTTTGAGGCTTACTAGTGAACATGTAAGCCACAAAACGCTCACTAGTTCACTAGTAAGGTCAGTTTGATGCTTACTAGTTAACATGTAAGCCACAAAACGCCCACTAGTTCACGAGTAAGATCATTTTGAGGCTTATTTGTTGACATGTAAGCCGCAAAACGCCCACTAGTTAACTCGTAAGATCATTTTGAGGCTTACTAGTTGACATGCAAGCCACAAAACGCTCACTAATTCACTAGTACGGTCATTTTGACACTTACTAGTGAACATGTAAGGCCATAAATGTGCCCACTAGTTCACTAGTAAGATCATTTTGACGCTTACTAGTGAACATGTAAGCCACAAAACGCCCACTACTTCACTAGTAAGATCATTTTGAGGCTTACTAGTTGACATGTAAGCCACAAAACGCTCACTAATTCACTATTAAGGTCATTTTGACACTTACTAGTGAACATGTAAGGCCATAAATGTGCCCACTAGTTCACTAGTAAGATCATTTTGACGCTTACTAGTGAACATGTAAGCCACAAAACACCCACTAGTTCATTAGTAAGATCATTTTGAGGCTTACTTGTTGACATGTAAGCCGCAAAACGCCCACTAGTTCACTCGTAAGATCATTTTGAGGCTTACTAGTTGACATGCAAGCCGCAAAACGCCCACTAGTTCACTAGTAAGATCATTTTGACGCTTACTCGTGAACATGTAAGCCACAAAACGCCCACTAGTTCACAAGTAAGATCATTTTGAGGCTTACTAGTTGACATGCAAGCCGCAAAACACCCACTAGTTCAATAGTAAGATCATTTTGACGCTTACTAGTGAACATGTAAGGCCATAAATGTGCCCACT
Source organism: Hippocampus zosterae (assembly GCF_025434085.1). Taxonomy (NCBI): domain Eukaryota; kingdom Metazoa; phylum Chordata; class Actinopteri; order Syngnathiformes; family Syngnathidae; genus Hippocampus; species Hippocampus zosterae. The sequence continues at coordinate 264,132 of NW_026262960.1, forward strand.
AGTTCACTACTAAGATCATTTTGACGCTTACTAGTGAACATGTTAGCCAAATAAAACGCCCACTAGTTCACTAGTAAGATCATTTTGAGGCTTACGAGTTGAGATGTAAGCCACAAAACGCTCACTGGTTCACTAGTAAGGTAATTTTGACGCTTACTAGTGAACATGTAAGCCACAAAACGCCCACTAGTTCCCTAGTAAGATCATTTTGACGCTTATTTATGAACATGTCAGCCACAAAACGCTCACTCGTTCACTAGTAAGATCATTTTGACGCTTACTAGTGAACATGTAAGCCACAAAACGCCCACTAGTTCACTAGTAAGGTCATTTTGACGCTTACTAGTGAACATGTAAGCCACAAAACGCCCACTAGTTCACTAGTAAGATCATTTTGACGCTTACTAGTGAACATGTAAGGCCATAAATGTGCCCACTAGTTCACTAGTAAGTTCATTTTGAGGCTTACTAGTTGACATGTAAGCCACACATCGCCTACTAGTTCACTAGTAAGATCATTTTGAGGCTTACTAGTGAACATGTAAGCCACAAAACGCCCAATAGTTCACTAGTAAGATCATTTTGACGCTTACTAGTGAACATGTAAGCCACAAAACGCTCACTAGTTTACTAGTAAGGTCATTTTGACGCTTACTAGTGAACATGTAAGCCACAAAACGCTCACTAGTTCACTATCCATCCATCCATCCATAATAAGATAATTTTGACGCTTACTACTGAACATTTAAGGCCATAAATGTGCCCACTAGTTCACTGGTAAGATGATTTTGACGCTTACTAGTGAACATGTAAGGCCATAAATGTGCCCACTTGTAGTGCTAGTGACATTACACTGTACTTGCATTAAATGCAAATAAGGATGATTACGAAAACATGTAACGGTATCCTATTGGCTGTACGTTTCAAAATAGTGTCATCCCACCAGTCAGGGCTCATGATTTTGGAAATTCTGTGCCCACTTAGTTTTTTAAAACAACAATGGCGGACAGTGTCCTGAGACGTATTCGGCGAAGGTGCAGGGCAATAGAGAGTGCCTGTCATCAAGGGTCTGCCGGTGAAAGTGAAGCACGCGCGATAAACATTTCAATTGCTAATTTAAGAAGAGTTAGTGACCAGTTTAGCGCTGATACTATTCAAAGTTTGATTCAAAGTCCAATAGATCTCCGATCTGTCATCATTGCGGGACCCACTCCTAATGGTGGACGTGTTTGTTCCCATGTGGCACATCGTTTGCACACAGGTAAAATGGCTACCATTTTTTGTCATTGGTTTTTCGTATGTATTTTTATTCGAACTACACACGGGTTTTACTGACGACTTGCTGTGACTTACCTTCTATCACCCTGTCAAACGTCGTTTTATACCAGTGGTTTTCCTGCAAATCAGTAGACTATTAAGTAACGCGATGGCTGTACACTTTTAAGCAATAACTAGTGATCTTTTAGTTATTCAATTATAAGTTTGAATTATTTTTTTCTTGAGTAAAATGGTTAGAGAAAATAGCTGCTCGTGGTTTTGAAGCTGCATATACTTTTATGTACATCTGTGTCTATATGCCTGTACTGTATACAGTATATAAAAAACACGTAGTGATTCGTTTGCTTGAATTCCTTAATCCTTTTATTTCCATACTTTAGGTAGACGAGGAAGACCAGCACTTGACATTACAAGGGATCAAATTGAACTGCTCCCCACTCAGGGCTTTACAGTGAGAGCCATCACTGAGATGTTGTGTTGTTCCTCTTCATACCTGCATAAAAAAATGAAGTTTTTTCAGATTTCAGCCAGAAATAGATTTACTCCCATTCATGATATTGACCTGGAAGAGCATGTCAGAAGATTGCACAGCCAATTTCCCAGATCAGGCTCGGAAGCAAGTGTTCTGCTACATACTCTTGTCCCTTCATGTATATATCATTATATTCATTGTGAAAGTGTACTTTCTTTATTGTGTTGTTTTATGAACCTGTTGCAGATGATGAGGGCATACCTGCGTGCTGATGGTATTGTAGTACAAAGAAAAAGAGTTCGAGAAATCCTCAACCGTATTGAGCCAGCTGCTGCAGCCCAGAGATGGACCCAGACTGTGGCTAGAAGAACATACTATGTGCCATTCCCCAATAGTTTATGGCACATAGATGGGCATATGCGTCTCATTCGGTAATAAGGGATCATCTTATATTTGTACTCGTGGGAGCATTAGAAAGCCATATTGTATGGACAGCACAGATTAAATTGAATTTTATCATTTGTATATCCAAGTTACACAAACTCCAAATTGCCTCCATGTAGTCTTAAGTGCACAGCAATACCTTCTCTACCGAGATGATATTTCAAACAAGATATGAAACTTGATTGTTTTCTTGTATTTAATCATTATTCTTTTCATGTTTGTTTTACAGGTGGGTGTTTGTGACACATGCCGGCATTGATGGGAATTCCAGGCTAATAACGTACCTTCAACTGGAGCACAGACAACACAGCTTTGACAGTGTTGAAATATTTTGTCCAAGCCACCTGCCTGTATGGGTTACCCTCCAGAGTAAGATCCGACCATGGTGGTGAAAACACTGGTTGCTCTTTTAATGAACCTACTGCAGGGACAAGACACCAAAATTATTTCTAGGTCCAGCCAACACCCCCTCACAATTTACTCACACCTCCCATGGCCTGATTATCCACCAACAGGGGCCCTTTTTGGATTATCATTTTGGCATAGGAACTTTCCTTTCCTATCCTAACCGAGTGAGATGAGCCGGTAGCACCTGGAGCAAAGATCGTCTAAATTTTAATAATGCTTAGGAAAGGTTCTGACCATCCTTTACGAAAGGAAAGGAGATATATTATGCAGCAGGAGTATTTAAAGGGGAAGTCTTTTTTATGTTGTTGTTGTTGTTGTTGTCGACCCCACCCGTGCCCCGACATTGGGGGACCGGGCCCTCACTCCGTCTCCCGGATCCCCAGACCCCCCTCCTCCGCCCAGCGGGCGAGCAGGGCCGCCACTCCGCTTGGGTTTCGCCAGAGGTCCTCCGGAGTCAGTGTGGTGGGTATGTTTGTGCAGGTGAACAGGTGTTGTGTGTCGTGCACTTGCGTGCCGCATAGCGCACAGAGTGGTGTTGGGTGTGTGTCCGGTGTAATGTTGTGTAGGTAGGAGTGGAGGGCTGGTGATTTGTTGGTTCGGAGTTGTGCTAGGAGTTGTCTGGTTCTGTGTGGTAGGTCTTGCTCTGATGGGTCTATTTCTGGTGCTGGTGCATGTATTACTTTGTTGTGTTGTCTGGTGTCCAAGTGTGTTTGTACAAAGTGGGCGTGTATGTCTTTCATGTTCTGTTTTATGGTGTCGTTGTTGGTGTCCTGTGGTGCTGTGTCTTTGTTGTGTGTGTAGTTGTTGTTGTGGAAGATTGTTTGTTTCTTTTGTCTGGGTGGTGGTGGTTGTTGAGTGAGTGGGTGTAGTGGGTGGGTTGGGTGTTGGGCTTTTTGTCTGATTTGCGATGCGTGTAGTTTTAGATGGATGTTCAGTGGGAGAGTTTTTGTTTCCTCATGCAAGTGTTGTATGTTTGTGTCTTGTGTGCATCCTGTTGCTATTCTGAGTGCTGTGTTCTGTGTGGTCTGGAGTTTTGTCTTGTTTGTGTCCGATAGTGTTGGTGACCATATAGTGTTTGCGTATTCGAGGCGTGTGAGTGTGGTTGCTTTGTATGTGGTGAGTATAGTTTCTTTGGATTTTCCCCAGTGAGTGGTTGTTAAGGCTTTAAGTATTTTGTTTGATTGCTTGGCGCGGGTTAGAGTGTGTTGTGTGTGTTTTGAGAAGGTGAGTTTGGGGTCCCATGTTAATCCCAGTATTTTGGGTTCGCGGACTGTGGGTAGGGTGGTGTTATCTATTTGTAAAGTGAGCCTGTTGCTGTATTCTGCCGGATCCGGTGTGAACAGAGTGGTGGTGGTTTTGTCTGCGTTGAGTGTGAGTTGGTTCTGTTTTGTCCAGTTGTATATGTCGTGGAGATATTTTTGTACTTGTTGTTGTGCCTGTTGTGGTTTGACATGTGTGGATAGAATGGTGATGTCGTCTGCATATGTAACTGTGTGTACATTTGGAGGTGGTTGTGGTAAGTCTGCCATGTATATGTTGAATAGTGTTGGTGAAAGTACTCCCCCCTGTGGTACCCCCGTTTTCGTGTTTCTATGTTCTGATGTTTCCCCCCGGTATTGAGTGTATTGTCTGCGTCCCCTTATGTAGTTGAAGATGTATTTGATGATGATGTTTGGGGTGTTAGTGTTGTTGAGTTTGTTTGTGAGTGTGTGTAGGTTTACCGTGTCAAAGGCTTTGGACATGTCTAGGGCTATGGCAACTGTTCGTTGTGGTGGTTTTTGTTGATTGAAACCTGTGGCTATGATGTTGTGTATGTGGTGTAGTGCTGTGGTTGTGGAGTGTTGTTTTCGGAAGCCGTGTTGGTGAGAGGGTAGTTGAGTGTTGTTGGTAATGAAGGGTAGTATTACCTTTTCCATTGTTTTGGCTATTGGGCTGAGTAGTGCTATTGGTCTGTAAGATGGGCCGAGTGCGTGGTTTTTGTTGGGTTTTGGTATTGGGATTATTTTTGCAGTCTTCCATATTGCGGGGATGGTGTTGGTGTTGAGTGATGTGTTGTAAGTGTGTGTGAGTAGTGTTATTGCTTTGGGGCCTAGGTGTTTCAGATGTCTGATGTTTATGTTGTCTGGGCCTGTGGAGTTGTTGCTTTTGGAGCGTTGTAGTGCTTGTTTGACTTGTTGTTCTGTGATGGTTATGGTCGTGGTGTTGAGTTTTCGTATTTTGCGTTGTAGTTGTCTGTATGTTCTGTTGGTTTTGTGTTGTATTATGTTGGTGAATTGTTTGTTGAATGCTCGTGCTTTCTGTTTGTTGGATATTGCCGTGTGTTGTCCGAACTGTATTGTGGTGTTTTCTGGTGCTTTTTGTTCTTTGTTTGATAGTCTTGTTACTGTGTTCCAGAGTATGTGTTGTTTGTGTCTGTGGTTCCATGCATCCGTTAAGTGTTCTTTCCATAGCTCTTGTTTGTGTTTTTGGATTTGTGTGTCTATGTGGGTCTTGGTGGTTTTGTTGTCTGATGTCGTTTCTTTGGCTGATGAGTGTTCTGATGTGTTGTGGTAGGAGAAGTGATTTGCTTTTTATTTTTCCGTGGGGTATGTGGTGTTTGTCTGCTGTAAGTATGAGGTTTGTGAGCATGTTGTTGGCTGTGTGGATGTTGTCAGGTATGGTTATGTTCTCCAGTGCTGATTCTATTTCAGAGGTGTATCCTTCCCAGTCTGCTTTCCTGTAATTTGTGTAAGTTTGAAGGTGTTGTTGTAGGCGGAAAGGAGCACGCGTGTTGTGTGTGATTTTGATAGGAAGGTGGTCTGAACTGAGTGCGTGTATTGTGGTCCATGTTGTTCTGTTTGTGATGCTGTTGCTGGCTGTTGTGATGTCCGGTGATGTTGGTTGTTGGTTGATGTTTGTAGGTTTTCTGGTGGGTGTGTTTGTGTTTAGAGTGATTTGTTGGGAGTTTTGTAGTATGTCTGCAATGTGGGTGCCTCTGTGGTCGTCGTAGGGAGAGTGCCATTGTGTTGAGTGAGCGTTGATGTCTGCGGTTAGAATGGTGTTGTTCAGCGAGTTTATGTATTGGAAGGTGTTGGTGATGTCTGTGTCTTCTGTGGCGTGGTCTGTTCGGGTGGTATCTCTGGGGGGTATATACATGTTGCATATGTGTAGTCTTTTGTGGTTGGTTATGTGAATCTTTACGGTTTGAATTTCTGTAGTGTTGGTGTTAATGTTGTTGGGGATGTTCATGGGAGTGAATGTGTATCTACTGTATATCTATAAAAAAAATCCTCGTCTCACCCCTCAGGTGGTGTCCATCCCTCATTCAGCTGGGGTCCTGTACCAGAGGCCAGGAAGCTTGAGGGTTCTGCGCAGTATCCTTGCCGTTCCCAGCACTGCACATTTCTGGACTGAGATGTCCGTTGTTGTTCCCGGGATCTGTTGCAACCACTCATCATCTAGTTTGGGGGTCACTGCCCCGAGTGCTCCGACCACCACAGGCACGACTGTCCCCTTTACCTTCCAGGCTCTCTCCAGCTCCTCTCTGAGCCCTTGGGATTTCTCGAGTTTCTCGTGTTCCTTCTTTCTGATGTTTCCAGCACTTGGGACCGCTACATCCACTACAACGGCTTTCCTGTGCCCTTTATCTATCATCAGGATATCTGGTTGGTTCGCCATTACCATCTTGTCAGTCTGGATCTGGAAGTCCCATAGGATCTTCGCTCTGTCATTCTCCACCACCTTCGGAGGTGTTTCCCATTTTGACCTTGGGGTGTCCAGTCCATACTCCGCACAGATGTTTCGGTAGACTATGCCAGCCACCTGGTTATGGCGTTCCATATAGGCTTTCCCTGCCAGCACCTTACACCCTGCAGTTATGTGTTAGATCGTCTCAGGTGCCTCTTTGCACAACCTACACCTTGGGTCTTGGCTGGTGTGGTATATCTAGGCCTCGATGGCTCTGGTGCTCAGGGCCTGCTCCTGAGCAGCCAGGATGAGTGCCTCTGTGCTGTCCTTCAGGCCAGCCCTCTCTAGAACTCTGATCGGACTTCTTGAGATTGGCCACGGCAGTTATTGTCCGGTGGTACATCCCGTGTAGGGGCTTGTCCTCCCATGATGGTCCCTCTTCCAGCACCTCATCTTCTGTTCCCCATTGTCTGAGACATTCTCTGAGTACATCATCCGTTGGTGCCTTCTCCTTGATGTATTTGTGGAGCTTGGATGTTTCATCCTGGACAGTGGCTCTCACACTCACTAGTCCCCGGCCTCCTTCCTTTCGGCTCGTGTACAGTCTCAGGGTGCTGGATTTGGTATGGAACCCTCCATGCATGGTAACGAGCTTTCGGGTCTTAACATCCGTGGTCTGAATCTCTTCCTTTGGCCACCTAATTTTTCCTGCAGGGTATCTGATCACTGGAAAGGGCATAGCTGTTTATTGCCCGGGTCTTATTCTTGCCATTGAGCTGGCTTCTTAGGACTTGCCTCACTCGCTGGAGGTATTTGGCCGTAGCCGCTTTCCTTGTTGCCAGTTTGAGGTTGCCATTGGCTTGTGGTATACCGAGGTACTTGTAGCTGTCCTCAATGTCTGCTATTGTTCCTTCAGGGAGTGAGACCCCTTCAGTGCGGACTACCCTTCCTCTCTTAGTCACCATCCGACTACATTTCTCCAGCACGAATGACATCCCGATGTCGCTGCTGTAGATCTTGATTGTGTGGATCAGGGAGTCTATGTCCCTTTCGCTCTTAGCAAACAGCTCCATGTCATCCTTGTAGAGGAGGTGACTGATCGTAGCTCCATTTCTGAGGCGGTATCCATGGCCTGTCTTGGTGATTACTTGGCTTAGGGGGTTCAGTCCTATGCAGGACAGCAGTGGGGAGAGTGCATCACCTTGGTATATGCCACATTTGATGGACACTTGGGTAAGTGGCTTGCCATTGGCTTCAAGTGTGGTTTTCCACATCCTCATCAAGTTCGCAACGAAGGCTCTTAGGGTCCTGTTCACCTTATACACATCCAAGCATTCAGTGATCCATGTATGTGGCATTGAGTCATAGGCTTTCTTTTAATCAATCCAGGCTGTGCACAGGTTGGTACATCGGGACCTGCAGTCTTGTGCGACTGTTCTGTCAACCAGGAGCTGATGTTTGGCTCCCCTGGTATCTCTACCAATGCCCTTCCGTGCTTCGCTCATGTATTGATCCATGTGTGCACTTATCTTAGCCGCAACATGAGCTTCCAAAATTGTGGAGGGACAGGTTATTGGCCGATAGTTGGATGCGACTGCACCCTTTGAGGGATCTTTCATGATAAGGATCGTTCGCCCTTCGGTTAGCCATCCTGGGTGAGTCCCATCCCTAGGCAGCTGGTTCATTTGTGCTGCTGGGCGCTCATGGAGTGCTGTGAGTCTCTTTAGCCAGTAAGTGTGGACCATGTCCGGGCCTGGTGCTGTCCAGTTCTTCATATTTGAGACTATTTCCTTTATGTCTGCCACTGTTATGGTAATTGGGTTCTGTTCAGGGAGGTGTCTGTGCTCCTCTCTTTGGGTGACCAGCCATTGTGCACTGCTGTTATGTGCAACCTCCTTCTCCCATCTGCCTCTCCAGTACCTTTCAGTTTCCAGTCTTGGTGGATCAGCTCTGTTGTTAGGACCCTGCCACTGAGCGTACACTTTCGCAGGTTGTGTTGCAAACAGCCTGTTTATTCGTCTGGCCTCATTCTCTTTCGTGTACCGCTTTAGGCGGCTGGACAAGGCTTGGAGCCTTTGTTTCGAGTGCTTCATATATGGTCATCTGGATGTACCTCTCAGGATCGGCCTTTTCATCACACCTCTCTGGACCTCAGTCAATTGACTCACATCTTTCCGAGCCGCCTTGATCTTAGCCTCCAACCGTCTTTTCCATGGTCGGTAATGTATCTCATGGCTTCCATGGTTGCTCTTATAGCCAAGCATCTCAAGGATCACTGATGCTGAAGCGTATATCAGTTCATTTCCGTGATCGTTACGGTAAGGATCGCCCTCAGTGCTGCATTCACACTTTCCAAGAGACTTTCAGGTGGTACTTCACATAGCCGTTGTAATCGGATTCTAGGTTTCCCAGCTTTCATTCTTGCCATGATCTTAGCTTTCAGGTCAGTTGCTGCCTCGCTCAGCATTTCATTCATTGGGGCTGGCCTCCCAATCTCATCATCTGCATTCACTCTGGTATGAACTCCTCCTCTGATCTGGCAGCCTGGGGCCCCTCACCATGGAACCTGCGTTGTACCTCATCAATCTCAAGTTGTGACAGCAGTTGCCGTTTGTGGATGTTGGAACACTGAGTTACGAGTTGTTTCGTGGCCACCCGTGACTGTGGGTTTCGAAGTAACCATTTAGCCCACATTCTCTCCATGTAACCTCTCTGACTAGGCTTGCTTGAGTAGTAGCATTCCAACAGAGCCATGTTATTGCATCTTGCCCATCTCTGCTCCATTTTTCATCAAGGTGCTCTGGTTCCCCAGCACCTGACGCAGACCTTGTTTGGCCGGGCGACGTCTGAGCTGGCATGTCATTCATTTTATTGTCTCTCATCATTGTATGAGGTACGCATTAGCGTGAAGGCTCTTGCCCAAGGACCCACACTGGATGGTGTTATGTGCTCATTTTTTGCCCCAAGTGGGGAGCGGAGGGACGGGCGCTGGGGGGGGGGACCATCGTGGTGGGGCGGGCCCCTACGCGGGATGTGCCACCGGACCGTGGCTGAGGTGGCTGATCTCAAGAAGTCCTATCGGTGGCTGGAGGGGACTGGCCTGGGGGACAGCGCAGGGGTGCTCATCCTGGCTGCTCAGGAGCGGGCCTTGGGCGCCGGAGCCGTCGAGGCCCGGATGTGCCGCGCCGGACAGGACCCGGGGTGTGGGTTGTGCGGGGAGGCGCCTGGGACGATCCGGCACGTGGCTGCGGGGTGTGGGATGCTGGCAGGGGGGGCCTGCGTGGAGCGCCATGGCCAGGTGGCTGGCGTGGTCTGCCGAAGCATCTGTGCGGAGTGTGGACTGGGGGCCCCGGGGTCGGAGTGGGGGGCACCTCCGAGGGTGGTGGAGGGTGGCGGAGCGGGGATCCTGTGGGACTTCCGGATCCAGACTGGCGGGATGGTGGTGGCGAGCCAGCCAGATGTCGTGGTCGTGGATGGGGGGCGGAGGAGGGCCGTTGTGGTGGATGTGGCGGTCCCAGGTGGTGGAGGCATCGGGAGGGGGGAGCATGGGGGGCTCGGGGGGTACCAGGGGCTCGGGGAGGGGCTGGGGAGGGCCTGGGGGGTGGGGGTGGCGGTCGTGCCTGTGGTGGTCGGGGCGCTCGGGGCAGTGACCCCCGGACTGGATGGGTGGTTGCGACAGATCCCGGGACCAGCGTCGGACATCTCGGTCCGGAGGTGTGCGGTGCTGGGAGCGGCGGGGGTACTGCGCGGGGCCCTCGGGCTTCCTGGCCTCTGGTGGAGGACCCGAGCTGAATGAGGGACGGACACCACCCGAGGACACCTCCTATTGGCTCCATGATAAGAGCTCCACCCAGCAAAGAATTAACCCTTTAAAACCTGATTCTGAGCTTTCACAATTATTTACCGCCTTTTGCGTAATATCTACAGTATACAGAAGGAATCAAGCAATTTTTACCAATGTATCTGTAGGTGATGTTTATTTATTATGTACACAGAGATAAAGAGTAATGGCACAGCTCTGCAGTATCTTTCCACTTTTATATATGTATGCTATACTAAATAAAATGAATAGGGCACCATATAATGCAACAGTTATGCAACTCCCTAAATAATGATGTGAATTTTCAGTTGTTGCTAAATCAGTTAGGATGTTATAATTTGTGGTGTAGATGCGAATTTAGGAGAGCAGGACAATATATCGCATTGCAATTGGAGCAGCAGCTTGGTTGATGATGTCCCCAAACCGGCTCATCTATTATATTTGTCGTGCAATACAATGAAAATGAGCACAATTGCAAAACATAGGCTTCTTATATTTTAAAATAAAATAATCACATGTTTACCGTTCTGGGGTTTCTACAATCATGAATGGAGGCATTATTTACAGCAGGTTGATGTTGTTGTTGTTGTTGTCGACCCCACCCGTGCCCCGACATTGGGGGACCGGGCCCTCACTCCGTCTCCCGGATCCCCAGACCCCCCTCCGCCGCCCAGCGGGCGAGCAGGGCCGCCACTCCGCTTGGGTTTCGCCAGAGGTCCTCCGGAGTCAGTGTGGTGGGTATGTTTGTGCAGGTGAACAGGTGTTGTGTGTCGTGCACTTGCGTGCCGCATAGCGCACAGAGTGGTGTTGGGTGTGTGTCCGGTGTAATGTTGTGTAGGTAGGAGTGGAGGGCTGGTGATTTGTTGGTTCGGAGTTGTGCTAGGAGTTGTCTGGTTCTGTGTGGTAGGTCTTGCTCTGATGGGTCTATTTCTGGTGCTGGTGCATGTATTACTTTGTTGTGTTGTCTGGTGTCCAAGTGTGTTTGTACAAAGTGGGTGTGTATGTCTTTCATGTTCTGTTTTATGGTGTCGTTGTTGGTGTCCTGTGGTGCTGTGTCTTTGTTGTGTGTGTAGTTGTTGTTGTGGAAGATTGTTTGTTTCTTTTGTCTGGGTGGTGGTTGTTGAGTGAGTGGGTGTAGTGGGTGGGTTGGGTGTTGGGCTTTTTGTCTGATTTGCGATGCGTGTAGTTTTAGATGGGTGTTCAGTGGGAGAGTTTTTGTTTCCTCATGCAAGTGTTGTATGCTTGTGTCTTGTGTGCATCCTGTTGCTATTCTGAGTGCGGTGTTCTGTGTGGTCTGGAGTTTTGTCTTGTTTGTGTCCGATAGTGTTGGTGACCATATAGTGTTTGCGTATTCGAGGCGTGTGAGTGTGGTTGCTTTGTATGTGGTGAGTATAGTTTCTTTGGATTTTCCCCAGTGAGTGGTTGTTAAGGCTTTAAGTATTTTGTTTGATTGCTTGGCGCGGGTTAGAGTGTGTTGTGTGTGTTTTGAGAAGGTGAGTTTGGGGTCCCATGTTAATCCCAGTATTTTGGGTTCGCGGACTGTGGGTAGGGTGGTGTTATCTATTTGTAAAGTGAGCCTGTTGCTGTATTCTGCCGGATCCGGTGTGAACAGAGTGGTGGTGGTTTTGTCTGCGTTGAGTGTGAGTTGGTTCTGTTTTGTCCAGTTGTATATGTCGTGGAGATATTTTTGTACTTGTTGTTGTGCCTGTTGTGGTTTGACGTGTGGATAGAATGGTGATGTCGTCTGCATATGTAACTGTGTGTACATTTGGAGGTGGTTGTGGTAAGTCTGCCATGTATATGTTGAATAGTGTTGGTGAAAGTACTCCCCCCTGTGGTACCCCCGTTTTCGTGTTTCTATGTTCTGATGTTTCCCCCCGGTATTGAGTGTATTGTCTGCGTCCCCTTATGTAGTTGAAGATGTATTTGATGATGATGATTGGGGTGTTAGTGTTGTTGAGTTTGTTTGTGAGTGTGTGTAGGTTTACCGTGTCAAAGGCTTTGGACATGTCTAGGGCTATGGCAACTGTTCGTTGTGGTGGTTTTTGTTGATTGAAACCTGTGGCTATGATGTTGTGTATGTGGTGTAGTGCTGTGGTTGTGGAGTGTTGTTTTCGGAAGCCGTGTTGGTGAGAGGGTAGTTGAGTGTTGTTGGTAATGAAGGGTAGTATTACCTTTTCCATTGTTTTGGCTATTGGGCTGAGTAGTGCTATTGGTCTGTAAGATGGGCCGAGTGCGTGGTTTTTGTTGGGTTTTGGTATTGGGATTATTTTTGCAGTCTTCCATATTGCGGGGATGGTGTTGGTGTTGAGTGATGTGTTGTAAGTGTGTGTGAGTAGTGTTATTGCTTTGGGGCCTAGGTGTTTCAGATGTCTGATGTTTATGTTGTCTGGGCCTGTGGAGTTGTTGCTTTTGGAGCGTTGTAGTGCTTGTTTGACTTGTTGTTCTGTGATGGTTATGGGCGTGGTGTTGAGTTTTCGTATTTTGCGTTGTAGTTGTCTGTATGTTCTGTTGGTTTTGTGTTGTATTATGTTGGTGAATTGTTTGTTGAATGCTCGTGCTTTCTGTTTGTTGGATATTGCCGTGTGTTGTCCGAACTGTATTGTGGTGTTTTCTGGTGCTTTTTGTTCTTTGTTAGATAGTCTTGTTACTGTGTTCCAGAGTATGTATTGTTTGTGTCTGTGGTTCCATGCATCCGTTAAGTGTTCTTTCCATAGCTCTTGTTTGTGTTTTTGGATTTGTGTGTCTATTTCTTTGTTTAGGTCTGTGATGCGTGGGTCTTGGTGGTTTTGTTGTCTGATGTCGTTTCTTTGGCTGATGAGTGTTCTGATGTGTTGTGGTAGGAGAAGTGATTTGCTTTTTATTTTTCCGTGGGGTATGTGGTGTTTGTCTGCTGCAAGTATGAGGTTTGTGAGCATGGTGTTGGCTGTGTGGATGTTGTCAGGTATGGTTATGTTCTCCAGTGCTGATTCTATTTCAGAGGTGTATCCTTCCCAGTCTGCTTTCCTGTAATTTGTGTAAGTTTGAAGGTGTTGTTGTAGGCGGAAAGGAGCACGCGTGTTGTGTGTGATTTTGATAGGAAGGTGGTCTGAACTGAGTGTGTGTATTGTGGTCCATGTTGTTCTGTTTGTGATGCTGTTGCTGGCTGTTGTGATGTCCGGTGATGTTGGTTGTTGGTTGATGTTTGTAGGTTTTCTGGTAGGTGTGTTTGCGTTTAGAGTGATTTGTTGGGAGTTCTGTAGTATGTCTGCAATGAGGGTGCCTCTGTGGTCGTCGTAGGGAGAGTGCCATTGTGTTGAGTGAGCGTTGATGTCTGCGGTTAGAATGGTGTTGTTCAGCGAGTTTATGTATTGGAAGGTGTTGGTGATGTCTGTGTCTTCTGTGGCGTGGTCTGGTCAGGTGGTATCTCTGGGGGGTATATACATGTTGCATATGTGTAGTCTTTTGTGGTTGGTTATGTGAATCTTTACGGTTTGAATTTCTGTAGTGTTGGTGTTAATGTTGTTGGGGATGTTCATGGGAGTGAATGTGACTGATTTGTGAATGTATGTGAGCAGTTCTCCTCCTCCCTTGTGTTCTCTGTCTTTCCTAATGCTGGTGTAGTTGGTGAGACGAGGTGTGTTGTGTTGTTTTTCTAGTTTGGTTTCTTGTATGGTGATGCATGCACATGCACATGCACAGAACCTTCAGTCAGTGCCAGTCAACATACAGCTTATTTTAATTGTACATTGGCGTATGGCTCGACTAAAACCAGGAAATGGAGGTGTGCGGCAAAGTTTTTTGCTGCATCGCTGGGAAATAATCAGTTGACAATGACAAAACGGCCCCGCTCAGCCCCAGACAACCGGCACTTTCGAACCACCTCCAAGATCGTTATTAGTTCCGAGTGAAAAAGAAGTCACAGTATTTCTGCATTGCCACATATCATTTTGGGGAACACATTCAGAGTGGAAACCTGAATACAAAACTGAAACTACTTTAATTAAATGTGACAAAATAATGACATACTCTAAAAATGTGTTTCATTTTTATTTTTAACTCTGTCTCTGAATTAAATAATTTCCTGTGATCAATCATTGTTAAATCAAGGATAGGGAGGGAAATTTAAAGAATGCAGATACATTCTTGTTTCACTTTAGAGCAGTGTATAATGCTAGGTTATCTATCAAATAATAACATAACCCCAAATGTAAATAAAAATGTTTGTTCTAAACATTATTTGAATGGGTTACCATGGCAGAAGACCGAAGTTGTGTGCTTTATATAACTGCATGACATGACCGGAACACCTCACCGGGGAGGCGCTCAGGAGGCATCCGAATCAGATGCCCAAGCCACCTCATCTGGCTCCTCTCGATGTGGAGGAGAAGCGGCTCGACTCTGAGCCTCTCCCGGATGACCGAGCTTCTCACCTTATCTCTAAGGGAGAGCCCGGACACCCTGCGGAGAAAACTCATTTCAGCCGCTTGTATCCGGGATCTCGTTCTTTCGGTCACGACCCATAGCTCGTGACCATAGGTGAGGGTTGGGACGTAGATCGACCGGTAAATTGAGAGCTTCGCCCTTTGGCTCAGCTCCTTCTTCACCACGACAGACCGATACAACGTCCGCATCACAGCAGACGCTGCACCGATCCGCCTGTCGATCTCCCGCTCCCTCCTACCCCCACTCGTGAACAAGACCCCAAGATACTTGAACTCCTCCACTTGGGGTAAGATCTCCTCCCCGACCCGGAGGGGGCACTCCACCCTTTTCCGACTGAGGACCATGGTTTCAGATTTGGAGGTGCTGATTTTCATCCCAACCGCTTCACACTCGGCTGCGAAACGCTCCAGTGAGAGTTGGAGAGCCCCGTTTGAAGGAGCCAACAGCACCACATCATCTGCAAAAAGCAGGGATGTAATACTGAGGCCCCCAAAACGGACCCCCTCAACGCTTCGGCTGCGCCTAGAAATTCTGTCCATAAAGGTTATGAACAGAATCGGCGACAAAGGGCAGCCTTGGCGGAGTCCTACCCTCACTGGAAACGATTCCGACTTACTGCCGGCAATGCGAACCAAACTCTGACATCGGTGGTATAGTGACCGAACAGCCCGTATCAGGGGGTTCGGTACCCCATACCCACGAAGCACCCCCCACAGAACTCCCCGAGGGACACGGTCAAACGCCTTCTCCAAGTCCACAAAACACATGTAGACTGGTTGGGCGAATTCCCACATACCCTCAAGGACCCTGCTAAGGGTGTAGAGCTGGTCCACTGTTCCACGGCCGGGACGAAAACCACACTGCTCCTCCTCAATCTGAGGCTCGACTTCCTGACGGACCCTCCTCTCCAGCACCCCTGAATAGACCTTACCAGGGAGGCTGAGGAGTGTGATCCCTCTGTAGTTGGAACACACCCTCCGGTCCCCCTTTTTAAAAAGAGGGACTACCACCCCGGTCTGCCAATCCAGAGGCACTCTCCCCGTTGACCACGCGATGTTGCAGAGGCGTGTCAACCAGGACAGCCCCACAACATCCAGAGCCTTGAGGAACTCCGGGCGGATCTCATCCACCCCCGGGGCCTTGCCACCGAGGAGCTTTTTAACCACATCGGTGACTTCAACCACAGAGATAGGAGAGCCCACCTCAGAGTCCCCAGGCTCTGCTTCCTCAAAGGAAGGCGTGTTGGTGGAGTTGAGGAGGTCTTCGAAAAACTCTGCCCACCGGTTCACAACGTCCCGAGTCGAAGTCAGCAGCGCCCCATCCCCACTGTACACAGTGTTAGTGGTGCACTGCTTCCCCCTCCTGAGACGTCGGATGGTGGACCAGAATTTCCTCGAAGCCGTCCGGAAGTCGGCTTCCATGGCCTCACCGAACTCTTCCCACGCTCGGGTTTTTGCCTCGGTGACCACCGAAGCCGCGGTCCGCTTGGCCAGTCGATACCCGTCAGCTGCCTCTGGGGTCCCACAGGCCATAAAGGCTCGATAGGACTCCTTCTTCAGCTTGACGGCATCCCTTACTGCCGGTGTCCACCAGCGAGTACGAGGATTGCCGCCACGACAGGCACCAACCACCTTACGGCCACAACTCAGATTGGCCGCCTCAACAATAGAGGCACGGAACATGGTCCACTCGGACTCAATGTCCCCCGTCTCCCCCGGAACATGGGAAAAGCTCTGTCGGAGGTGGGAGTTGAAACTCCTTTTAACAATACATTTAATAAATACTTTAATCAACCGTGATCTCACCATGTATTATAATTCATTATTTTAAACGTAAGAAACCATATATCACAAACATATCAAGTCGACCCGATGTTTCCAGCACTTGGGACCGCTACATCCACTACAACGGCTTTCCTGTGCCCTTTATCTATCATCAGGATATCTGGTTGGTTCGCCATTACCATCTTGTCAGTCTGGATCTGGAAGTCCCATAGGATCTTCGCTCTGTCATTCTCCACCACCTTCGGAGGTGTTTCCCATTTTGACCTTGGGGTGTCCAGTCCATACTCCGCACAGATGTTTCGGTAGACTATGCCAGCCACCTGGTTATGGCGTTCCATATAGGCTTTCCCTGCCAGCACCTTACACCCTGCAGTTATGTGTTAGATCGTCTCAGGTGCCTCTTTGCACAACCTACACCTTGGGTCTTGGCTGGTGTGGTATATCTAGGCCTCGATGGCTCTGGTGCTCAGGGCCTGCTCCTGAGCAGCCAGGATGAGTGCCTCTGTGCTGTCCTTCAGGCCAGCCCTCTCTAGAACTCTGATCGGACTTCTTGAGATTGGCCACGGCAGTTATTGTCCGGTGGTACATCCCGTGTAGGGGCTTGTCCTCCCATGATGGTCCCTCTTCCAGCACCTCATCTTCTGTTCCCCATTGTCTGAGACATTCTCTGAGTACATCATCCGTTGGTGCCTTCTCCTTGATGTATTTGTGGAGCTTGGATGTTTCATCCTGGACAGTGGCTCTCACACTCACTAGTCCCCGGCCTCCTTCCTTTCGGCTCGTGTACAGTCTCAGGGTGCTGGATTTGGTATGGAACCCTCCATGCATGGTAACGAGCTTTCGGGTCTTAACATCCGTGGTCTGAATCTCTTCCTTTGGCCACCTAATTTTTCCTGCAGGGTATCTGATCACTGGAAAGGGCATAGCTGTTTATTGCCCGGGTCTTATTCTTGCCATTGAGCTGGCTTCTTAGGACTTGCCTCACTCGCTGGAGGTATTTGGCCGTAGCCGCTTTCCTTGTTGCCAGTTTGAGGTTGCCATTGGCTTGTGGTATACCGAGGTACTTGTAGCTGTCCTCAATGTCTGCTATTGTTCCTTCAGGGAGTGAGACCCCTTCAGTGCGGACTACCCTTCCTCTCTTAGTCACCATCCGACTACATTTCTCCAGCACGAATGACATCCCGATGTCGCTGCTGTAGATCTTGATTGTGTGGATCAGGGAGTCTATGTCCCTTTCGCTCTTAGCAAACAGCTCCATGTCATCCTTGTAGAGGAGGTGACTGATCGTAGCTCCATTTCTGAGGCGGTATCCATGGCCTGTCTTGGTGATTACTTGGCTTAGGGGGTTCAGTCCTATGCAGGACAGCAGTGGGGAGAGTGCATCACCTTGGTATATGCCACATTTGATGGACACTTGGGTAAGTGGCTTGCCATTGGCTTCAAGTGTGGTTTTCCACATCCTCATCAAGTTCGCAACGAAGGCTCTTAGGGTCCTGTTCACCTTATACACATCCAAGCATTCAGTGATCCATGTATGTGGCATTGAGTCATAGGCTTTCTTTTAATCAATCCAGGCTGTGCACAGGTTGGTACATCGGGACCTGCAGTCTTGTGCGACTGTTCTGTCAACCAGGAGCTGATGTTTGGCTCCCCTGGTATCTCTACCAATGCCCTTCCGTGCTTCGCTCATGTATTGATCCATGTGTGCACTTATCTTAGCCGCAACATGAGCTTCCAAAATTGTGGAGGGACAGGTTATTGGCCGATAGTTGGATGCGACTGCACCCTTTGAGGGATCTTTCATGATAAGGATCGTTCGCCCTTCGGTTAGCCATCCTGGGTGAGTCCCATCCCTAGGCAGCTGGTTCATTTGTGCTGCTGGGCGCTCATGGAGTGCTGTGA
The DNA here is from genome assembly GCF_025434085.1 of Hippocampus zosterae. NCBI lineage: Eukaryota > Metazoa > Chordata > Actinopteri > Syngnathiformes > Syngnathidae > Hippocampus > Hippocampus zosterae. The sequence goes on from NW_026262960.1 coordinate 282,331, forward strand.
GTCTCTTTAGCCAGTAAGTGTGGACCATGTCCGGGCCTGGTGCTGTCCAGTTCTTCATATTTGAGACTATTTCCTTTATGTCTGCCACTGTTATGGTAATTGGGTTCTGTTCAGGGAGGTGTCTGTGCTCCTCTCTTTGGGTGACCAGCCATTGTGCACTGCTGTTATGTGCAACCTCCTTCTCCCATCTGCCTCTCCAGTACCTTTCAGTTTCCAGTCTTGGTGGATCAGCTCTGTTGTTAGGACCCTGCCACTGAGCGTACACTTTCGCAGGTTGTGTTGCAAACAGCCTGTTTATTCGTCTGGCCTCATTCTCTTTCGTGTACCGCTTTAGGCGGCTGGACAAGGCTTGGAGCCTTTGTTTCGAGTGCTTCATATATGGTCATCTGGATGTACCTCTCAGGATCGGCCTTTTCATCACACCTCTCTGGACCTCAGTCAATTGACTCACATCTTTCCGAGCCGCCTTGATCTTAGCCTCCAACCGTCTTTTCCATGGTCGGTAATGTATCTCATGGCTTCCATGGTTGCTCTTATAGCCAAGCATCTCAAGGATCACTGATGCTGAAGCGTATATCAGTTCATTTCCGTGATCGTTACGGTAAGGATCGCCCTCAGTGCTGCATTCACACTTTCCAAGAGACTTTCAGGTGGTACTTCACATAGCCGTTGTAATCGGATTCTAGGTTTCCCAGCTTTCATTCTTGCCATGATCTTAGCTTTCAGGTCAGTTGCTGCCTCGCTCAGCATTTCATTCATTGGGGCTGGCCTCCCAATCTCATCATCTGCATTCACTCTGGTATGAACTCCTCCTCTGATCTGGCAGCCTGGGGCCCCTCACCATGGAACCTGCGTTGTACCTCATCAATCTCAAGTTGTGACAGCAGTTGCCGTTTGTGGATGTTGGAACACTGAGTTACGAGTTGTTTCGTGGCCACCCGTGACTGTGGGTTTCGAAGTAACCATTTAGCCCACATTCTCTCCATGTAACCTCTCTGACTAGGCTTGCTTGAGTAGTAGCATTCCAACAGAGCCATGTTATTGCATCTTGCCCATCTCTGCTCCATTTTTCATCAAGGTGCTCTGGTTCCCCAGCACCTGACGCAGACCTTGTTTGGCCGGGCGACGTCTGAGCTGGCATGTCATTCATTTTATTGTCTCTCATCATTGTATGAGGTACGCATTAGCGTGAAGGCTCTTGCCCAAGGACCCACACTGGATGGTGTTATGTGCTCATTTTTTGCCCCAAGTGGGGAGCGGAGGGACGGGCGCTGGGGGGGGGGACCATCGTGGTGGGGCGGGCCCCTACGCGGGATGTGCCACCGGACCGTGGCTGAGGTGGCTGATCTCAAGAAGTCCTATCGGTGGCTGGAGGGGACTGGCCTGGGGGACAGCGCAGGGGTGCTCATCCTGGCTGCTCAGGAGCGGGCCTTGGGCGCCGGAGCCGTCGAGGCCCGGATGTGCCGCGCCGGACAGGACCCGGGGTGTGGGTTGTGCGGGGAGGCGCCTGGGACGATCCGGCACGTGGCTGCGGGGTGTGGGATGCTGGCAGGGGGGGCCTGCGTGGAGCGCCATGGCCAGGTGGCTGGCGTGGTCTGCCGAAGCATCTGTGCGGAGTGTGGACTGGGGGCCCCGGGGTCGGAGTGGGGGGCACCTCCGAGGGTGGTGGAGGGTGGCGGAGCGGGGATCCTGTGGGACTTCCGGATCCAGACTGGCGGGATGGTGGTGGCGAGCCAGCCAGATGTCGTGGTCGTGGATGGGGGGCGGAGGAGGGCCGTTGTGGTGGATGTGGCGGTCCCAGGTGGTGGAGGCATCGGGAGGGGGGAGCATGGGGGGCTCGGGGGGTACCAGGGGCTCGGGGAGGGGCTGGGGAGGGCCTGGGGGGTGGGGGTGGCGGTCGTGCCTGTGGTGGTCGGGGCGCTCGGGGCAGTGACCCCCGGACTGGATGGGTGGTTGCGACAGATCCCGGGACCAGCGTCGGACATCTCGGTCCGGAGGTGTGCGGTGCTGGGAGCGGCGGGGGTACTGCGCGGGGCCCTCGGGCTTCCTGGCCTCTGGTGGAGGACCCGAGCTGAATGAGGGACGGACACCACCCGAGGACACCTCCTATTGGCTCCATGATAAGAGCTCCACCCAGCAAAGAATTAACCCTTTAAAACCTGATTCTGAGCTTTCACAATTATTTACCGCCTTTTGCGTAATATCTACAGTATACAGAAGGAATCAAGCAATTTTTACCAATGTATCTGTAGGTGATGTTTATTTATTATGTACACAGAGATAAAGAGTAATGGCACAGCTCTGCAGTATCTTTCCACTTTTATATATGTATGCTATACTAAATAAAATGAATAGGGCACCATATAATGCAACAGTTATGCAACTCCCTAAATAATGATGTGAATTTTCAGTTGTTGCTAAATCAGTTAGGATGTTATAATTTGTGGTGTAGATGCGAATTTAGGAGAGCAGGACAATATATCGCATTGCAATTGGAGCAGCAGCTTGGTTGATGATGTCCCCAAACCGGCTCATCTATTATATTTGTCGTGCAATACAATGAAAATGAGCACAATTGCAAAACATAGGCTTCTTATATTTTAAAATAAAATAATCACATGTTTACCGTTCTGGGGTTTCTACAATCATGAATGGAGGCATTATTTACAGCAGGTTGATGTTGTTGTTGTTGTTGTCGACCCCACCCGTGCCCCGACATTGGGGGACCGGGCCCTCACTCCGTCTCCCGGATCCCCAGACCCCCCTCCGCCGCCCAGCGGGCGAGCAGGGCCGCCACTCCGCTTGGGTTTCGCCAGAGGTCCTCCGGAGTCAGTGTGGTGGGTATGTTTGTGCAGGTGAACAGGTGTTGTGTGTCGTGCACTTGCGTGCCGCATAGCGCACAGAGTGGTGTTGGGTGTGTGTCCGGTGTAATGTTGTGTAGGTAGGAGTGGAGGGCTGGTGATTTGTTGGTTCGGAGTTGTGCTAGGAGTTGTCTGGTTCTGTGTGGTAGGTCTTGCTCTGATGGGTCTATTTCTGGTGCTGGTGCATGTATTACTTTGTTGTGTTGTCTGGTGTCCAAGTGTGTTTGTACAAAGTGGGTGTGTATGTCTTTCATGTTCTGTTTTATGGTGTCGTTGTTGGTGTCCTGTGGTGCTGTGTCTTTGTTGTGTGTGTAGTTGTTGTTGTGGAAGATTGTTTGTTTCTTTTGTCTGGGTGGTGGTGGTTGTTGAGTGAGTGGGTGTAGTGGGTGGGTTGGGTGTTGGGCTTTTTGTCTGATTTGCGATGCGTGTAGTTTTAGATGGGTGTTCAGTGGGAGAGTTTTTGTTTCCTCATGCAAGTGTTGTATGCTTGTGTCTTGTGTGCATCCTGTTGCTATTCTGAGTGCGGTGTTCTGTGTGGTCTGGAGTTTTGTCTTGTTTGTGTCCGATAGTGTTGGTGACCATATAGTGTTTGCGTATTCGAGGCGTGTGAGTGTGGTTGCTTTGTATGTGGTGAGTATAGTTTCTTTGGATTTTCCCCAGTGAGTGGTTGTTAAGGCTTTAAGTATTTTGTTTGATTGCTTGGCGCGGGTTAGAGTGTGTTGTGTGTGTTTTGAGAAGGTGAGTTTGGGGTCCCATGTTAATCCCAGTATTTTGGGTTCGCGGACTGTGGGTAGGGTGGTGTTATCTATTTGTAAAGTGAGCCTGTTGCTGTATTCTGCCGGATCCGGTGTGAACAGAGTGGTGGTGGTTTTGTCTGCGTTGAGTGTGAGTTGGTTCTGTTTTGTCCAGTTGTATATGTCGTGGAGATATTTTTGTACTTGTTGTTGTGCCTGTTGTGGTTTGACGTGTGGATAGAATGGTGATGTCGTCTGCATATGTAACTGTGTGTACATTTGGAGGTGGTTGTGGTAAGTCTGCCATGTATATGTTGAATAGTGTTGGTGAAAGTACTCCCCCCTGTGGTACCCCCGTTTTCGTGTTTCTATGTTCTGATGTTTCCCCCCGGTATTGAGTGTATTGTCTGCGTCCCCTTATGTAGTTGAAGATGTATTTGATGATGATGATTGGGGTGTTAGTGTTGTTGAGTTTGTTTGTGAGTGTGTGTAGGTTTACCGTGTCAAAGGCTTTGGACATGTCTAGGGCTATGGCAACTGTTCGTTGTGGTGGTTTTTGTTGATTGAAACCTGTGGCTATGATGTTGTGTATGTGGTGTAGTGCTGTGGTTGTGGAGTGTTGTTTTCGGAAGCCGTGTTGGTGAGAGGGTAGTTGAGTGTTGTTGGTAATGAAGGGTAGTATTACCTTTTCCATTGTTTTGGCTATTGGGCTGAGTAGTGCTATTGGTCTGTAAGATGGGCCGAGTGCGTGGTTTTTGTTGGGTTTTGGTATTGGGATTATTTTTGCAGTCTTCCATATTGCGGGGATGGTGTTGGTGTTGAGTGATGTGTTGTAAGTGTGTGTGAGTAGTGTTATTGCTTTGGGGCCTAGGTGTTTCAGATGTCTGATGTTTATGTTGTCTGGGCCTGTGGAGTTGTTGCTTTTGGAGCGTTGTAGTGCTTGTTTGACTTGTTGTTCTGTGATGGTTATGGGCGTGGTGTTGAGTTTTCGTATTTTGCGTTGTAGTTGTCTGTATGTTCTGTTGGTTTTGTGTTGTATTATGTTGGTGAATTGTTTGTTGAATGCTCGTGCTTTCTGTTTGTTGGATATTGCCGTGTGTTGTCCGAACTGTATTGTGGTGTTTTCTGGTGCTTTTTGTTCTTTGTTAGATAGTCTTGTTACTGTGTTCCAGAGTATGTATTGTTTGTGTCTGTGGTTCCATGCATCCGTTAAGTGTTCTTTCCATAGCTCTTGTTTGTGTTTTTGGATTTGTGTGTCTATTTCTTTGTTTAGGTCTGTGATGCGTGGGTCTTGGTGGTTTTGTTGTCTGATGTCGTTTCTTTGGCTGATGAGTGTTCTGATGTGTTGTGGTAGGAGAAGTGATTTGCTTTTTATTTTTCCGTGGGGTATGTGGTGTTTGTCTGCTGCAAGTATGAGGTTTGTGAGCATGGTGTTGGCTGTGTGGATGTTGTCAGGTATGGTTATGTTCTCCAGTGCTGATTCTATTTCAGAGGTGTATCCTTCCCAGTCTGCTTTCCTGTAATTTGTGTAAGTTTGAAGGTGTTGTTGTAGGCGGAAAGGAGCACGCGTGTTGTGTGTGATTTTGATAGGAAGGTGGTCTGAACTGAGTGTGTGTATTGTGGTCCATGTTGTTCTGTTTGTGATGCTGTTGCTGGCTGTTGTGATGTCCGGTGATGTTGGTTGTTGGTTGATGTTTGTAGGTTTTCTGGTAGGTGTGTTTGCGTTTAGAGTGATTTGTTGGGAGTTCTGTAGTATGTCTGCAATGAGGGTGCCTCTGTGGTCGTCGTAGGGAGAGTGCCATTGTGTTGAGTGAGCGTTGATGTCTGCGGTTAGAATGGTGTTGTTCAGCGAGTTTATGTATTGGAAGGTGTTGGTGATGTCTGTGTCTTCTGTGGCGTGGTCTGGTCAGGTGGTATCTCTGGGGGGTATATACATGTTGCATATGTGTAGTCTTTTGTGGTTGGTTATGTGAATCTTTACGGTTTGAATTTCTGTAGTGTTGGTGTTAATGTTGTTGGGGATGTTCATGGGAGTGAATGTGACTGATTTGTGAATGTATGTGAGCAGTTCTCCTCCTCCCTTGTGTTCTCTGTCTTTCCTAATGCTGGTGTAGTTGGTGAGACGAGGTGTGTTGTGTTGTTTTTCTAGTTTGGTTTCTTGTATGGTGATGCATGCACATGCACATGCACAGAACCTTCAGTCAGTGCCAGTCAACATACAGCTTATTTTAATTGTACATTGGCGTATGGCTCGACTAAAACCAGGAAATGGAGGTGTGCGGCAAAGTTTTTTGCTGCATCGCTGGGAAATAATCAGTTGACAATGACAAAACGGCCCCGCTCAGCCCCAGACAACCGGCACTTTCGAACCACCTCCAAGATCGTTATTAGTTCCGAGTGAAAAAGAAGTCACAGTATTTCTGCATTGCCACATATCATTTTGGGGAACACATTCAGAGTGGAAACCTGAATACAAAACTGAAACTACTTTAATTAAATGTGACAAAATAATGACATACTCTAAAAATGTGTTTCATTTTTATTTTTAACTCTGTCTCTGAATTAAATAATTTCCTGTGATCAATCATTGTTAAATCAAGGATAGGGAGGGAAATTTAAAGAATGCAGATACATTCTTGTTTCACTTTAGAGCAGTGTATAATGCTAGGTTATCTATCAAATAATAACATAACCCCAAATGTAAATAAAAATGTTTGTTCTAAACATTATTTGAATGGGTTACCATGGCAGAAGACCGAAGTTGTGTGCTTTATATAACTGCATGACATGACCGGAACACCTCACCGGGGAGGCGCTCAGGAGGCATCCGAATCAGATGCCCAAGCCACCTCATCTGGCTCCTCTCGATGTGGAGGAGAAGCGGCTCGACTCTGAGCCTCTCCCGGATGACCGAGCTTCTCACCTTATCTCTAAGGGAGAGCCCGGACACCCTGCGGAGAAAACTCATTTCAGCCGCTTGTATCCGGGATCTCGTTCTTTCGGTCACGACCCATAGCTCGTGACCATAGGTGAGGGTTGGGACGTAGATCGACCGGTAAATTGAGAGCTTCGCCCTTTGGCTCAGCTCCTTCTTCACCACGACAGACCGATACAACGTCCGCATCACAGCAGACGCTGCACCGATCCGCCTGTCGATCTCCCGCTCCCTCCTACCCCCACTCGTGAACAAGACCCCAAGATACTTGAACTCCTCCACTTGGGGTAAGATCTCCTCCCCGACCCGGAGGGGGCACTCCACCCTTTTCCGACTGAGGACCATGGTTTCAGATTTGGAGGTGCTGATTTTCATCCCAACCGCTTCACACTCGGCTGCGAAACGCTCCAGTGAGAGTTGGAGAGCCCCGTTTGAAGGAGCCAACAGCACCACATCATCTGCAAAAAGCAGGGATGTAATACTGAGGCCCCCAAAACGGACCCCCTCAACGCTTCGGCTGCGCCTAGAAATTCTGTCCATAAAGGTTATGAACAGAATCGGCGACAAAGGGCAGCCTTGGCGGAGTCCTACCCTCACTGGAAACGATTCCGACTTACTGCCGGCAATGCGAACCAAACTCTGACATCGGTGGTATAGTGACCGAACAGCCCGTATCAGGGGGTTCGGTACCCCATACCCACGAAGCACCCCCCACAGAACTCCCCGAGGGACACGGTCAAACGCCTTCTCCAAGTCCACAAAACACATGTAGACTGGTTGGGCGAATTCCCACATACCCTCAAGGACCCTGCTAAGGGTGTAGAGCTGGTCCACTGTTCCACGGCCGGGACGAAAACCACACTGCTCCTCCTCAATCTGAGGCTCGACTTCCTGACGGACCCTCCTCTCCAGCACCCCTGAATAGACCTTACCAGGGAGGCTGAGGAGTGTGATCCCTCTGTAGTTGGAACACACCCTCCGGTCCCCCTTTTTAAAAAGAGGGACTACCACCCCGGTCTGCCAATCCAGAGGCACTCTCCCCGTTGACCACGCGATGTTGCAGAGGCGTGTCAACCAGGACAGCCCCACAACATCCAGAGCCTTGAGGAACTCCGGGCGGATCTCATCCACCCCCGGGGCCTTGCCACCGAGGAGCTTTTTAACCACATCGGTGACTTCAACCACAGAGATAGGAGAGCCCACCTCAGAGTCCCCAGGCTCTGCTTCCTCAAAGGAAGGCGTGTTGGTGGAGTTGAGGAGGTCTTCGAAAAACTCTGCCCACCGGTTCACAACGTCCCGAGTCGAAGTCAGCAGCGCCCCATCCCCACTGTACACAGTGTTAGTGGTGCACTGCTTCCCCCTCCTGAGACGTCGGATGGTGGACCAGAATTTCCTCGAAGCCGTCCGGAAGTCGGCTTCCATGGCCTCACCGAACTCTTCCCACGCTCGGGTTTTTGCCTCGGTGACCACCGAAGCCGCGGTCCGCTTGGCCAGTCGATACCCGTCAGCTGCCTCTGGGGTCCCACAGGCCATAAAGGCTCGATAGGACTCCTTCTTCAGCTTGACGGCATCCCTTACTGCCGGTGTCCACCAGCGAGTACGAGGATTGCCGCCACGACAGGCACCAACCACCTTACGGCCACAACTCAGATTGGCCGCCTCAACAATAGAGGCACGGAACATGGTCCACTCGGACTCAATGTCCCCCGTCTCCCCCGGAACATGGGAAAAGCTCTGTCGGAGGTGGGAGTTGAAACTCCTTTTAACAATACATTTAATAAATACTTTAATCAACCGTGATCTCACCATGTATTATAATTCATTATTTTAAACGTAAGAAACCATATATCACAAACATATCAAGTCGACCCGATGTTTCCAGCACTTGGGACCGCTACATCCACTACAACGGCTTTCCTGTGCCCTTTATCTATCATCAGGATATCTGGTTGGTTCGCCATTACCATCTTGTCAGTCTGGATCTGGAAGTCCCATAGGATCTTCGCTCTGTCATTCTCCACCACCTTCGGAGGTGTTTCCCATTTTGACCTTGGGGTGTCCAGTCCATACTCCGCACAGATGTTTCGGTAGACTATGCCAGCCACCTGGTTATGGCGTTCCATATAGGCTTTCCCTGCCAGCACCTTACACCCTGCAGTTATGTGTTAGATCGTCTCAGGTGCCTCTTTGCACAACCTACACCTTGGGTCTTGGCTGGTGTGGTATATCTAGGCCTCGATGGCTCTGGTGCTCAGGGCCTGCTCCTGAGCAGCCAGGATGAGTGCCTCTGTGCTGTCCTTCAGGCCAGCCCTCTCTAGAACTCTGATCGGACTTCTTGAGATTGGCCACGGCAGTTATTGTCCGGTGGTACATCCCGTGTAGGGGCTTGTCCTCCCATGATGGTCCCTCTTCCAGCACCTCATCTTCTGTTCCCCATTGTCTGAGACATTCTCTGAGTACATCATCCGTTGGTGCCTTCTCCTTGATGTATTTGTGGAGCTTGGATGTTTCATCCTGGACAGTGGCTCTCACACTCACTAGTCCCCGGCCTCCTTCCTTTCGGCTCGTGTACAGTCTCAGGGTGCTGGATTTGGTATGGAACCCTCCATGCATGGTAACGAGCTTTCGGGTCTTAACATCCGTGGTCTGAATCTCTTCCTTTGGCCACCTAATTTTTCCTGCAGGGTATCTGATCACTGGAAAGGGCATAGCTGTTTATTGCCCGGGTCTTATTCTTGCCATTGAGCTGGCTTCTTAGGACTTGCCTCACTCGCTGGAGGTATTTGGCCGTAGCCGCTTTCCTTGTTGCCAGTTTGAGGTTGCCATTGGCTTGTGGTATACCGAGGTACTTGTAGCTGTCCTCAATGTCTGCTATTGTTCCTTCAGGGAGTGAGACCCCTTCAGTGCGGACTACCCTTCCTCTCTTAGTCACCATCCGACTACATTTCTCCAGCACGAATGACATCCCGATGTCGCTGCTGTAGATCTTGATTGTGTGGATCAGGGAGTCTATGTCCCTTTCGCTCTTAGCAAACAGCTCCATGTCATCCTTGTAGAGGAGGTGACTGATCGTAGCTCCATTTCTGAGGCGGTATCCATGGCCTGTCTTGGTGATTACTTGGCTTAGGGGGTTCAGTCCTATGCAGGACAGCAGTGGGGAGAGTGCATCACCTTGGTATATGCCACATTTGATGGACACTTGGGTAAGTGGCTTGCCATTGGCTTCAAGTGTGGTTTTCCACATCCTCATCAAGTTCGCAACGAAGGCTCTTAGGGTCCTGTTCACCTTATACACATCCAAGCATTCAGTGATCCATGTATGTGGCATTGAGTCATAGGCTTTCTTTTAATCAATCCAGGCTGTGCACAGGTTGGTACATCGGGACCTGCAGTCTTGTGCGACTGTTCTGTCAACCAGGAGCTGATGTTTGGCTCCCCTGGTATCTCTACCAATGCCCTTCCGTGCTTCGCTCATGTATTGATCCATGTGTGCACTTATCTTAGCCGCAACATGAGCTTCCAAAATTGTGGAGGGACAGGTTATTGGCCGATAGTTGGATGCGACTGCACCCTTTGAGGGATCTTTCATGATAAGGATCGTTCGCCCTTCGGTTAGCCATCCTGGGTGAGTCCCATCCCTAGGCAGCTGGTTCATTTGTGCTGCTGGGCGCTCATGGAGTGCTGTGAGTCTCTTTAGCCAGTAAGTGTGGACCATGTCCGGGCCTGGTGCTGTCCAGTTCTTCATATTTGAGACTATTTCCTTTATGTCTGCCACTGTTATGGTAATTGGGTTCTGTTCAGGGAGGTGTCTGTGCTCCTCTCTTTGGGTGACCAGCCATTGTGCACTGCTGTTATGTGCAACCTCCTTCTCCCATCTGCCTCTCCAGTACCTTTCAGTTTCCAGTCTTGGTGGATCAGCTCTGTTGTTAGGACCCTGCCACTGAGCGTACACTTTCGCAGGTTGTGTTGCAAACAGCCTGTTTATTCGTCTGGCCTCATTCTCTTTCGTGTACCGCTTTAGGCGGCTGGACAAGGCTTGGAGCCTTTGTTTCGAGTGCTTCATATATGGTCATCTGGATGTACCTCTCAGGATCGGCCTTTTCATCACACCTCTCTGGACCTCAGTCAATTGACTCACATCTTTCCGAGCCGCCTTGATCTTAGCCTCCAACCGTCTTTTCCATGGTCGGTAATGTATCTCATGGCTTCCATGGTTGCTCTTATAGCCAAGCATCTCAAGGATCACTGATGCTGAAGCGTATATCAGTTCATTTCCGTGATCGTTACGGTAAGGATCGCCCTCAGTGCTGCATTCACACTTTCCAAGAGACTTTCAGGTGGTACTTCACATAGCCGTTGTAATCGGATTCTAGGTTTCCCAGCTTTCATTCTTGCCATGATCTTAGCTTTCAGGTCAGTTGCTGCCTCGCTCAGCATTTCATTCATTGGGGCTGGCCTCCCAATCTCATCATCTGCATTCACTCTGGTATGAACTCCTCCTCTGATCTGGCAGCCTGGGGCCCCTCACCATGGAACCTGCGTTGTACCTCATCAATCTCAAGTTGTGACAGCAGTTGCCGTTTGTGGATGTTGGAACACTGAGTTACGAGTTGTTTCGTGGCCACCCGTGACTGTGGGTTTCGAAGTAACCATTTAGCCCACATTCTCTCCATGTAACCTCTCTGACTAGGCTTGCTTGAGTAGTAGCATTCCAACAGAGCCATGTTATTGCATCTTGCCCATCTCTGCTCCATTTTTCATCAAGGTGCTCTGGTTCCCCAGCACCTGACGCAGACCTTGTTTGGCCGGGCGACGTCTGAGCTGGCATGTCATTCATTTTATTGTCTCTCATCATTGTATGAGGTACGCATTAGCGTGAAGGCTCTTGCCCAAGGACCCACACTGGATGGTGTTATGTGCTCATTTTTTGCCCCAAGTGGGGAGCGGAGGGACGGGCGCTGGGGGGGGGGACCATCGTGGTGGGGCGGGCCCCTACGCGGGATGTGCCACCGGACCGTGGCTGAGGTGGCTGATCTCAAGAAGTCCTATCGGTGGCTGGAGGGGACTGGCCTGGGGGACAGCGCAGGGGTGCTCATCCTGGCTGCTCAGGAGCGGGCCTTGGGCGCCGGAGCCGTCGAGGCCCGGATGTGCCGCGCCGGACAGGACCCGGGGTGTGGGTTGTGCGGGGAGGCGCCTGGGACGATCCGGCACGTGGCTGCGGGGTGTGGGATGCTGGCAGGGGGGGCCTGCGTGGAGCGCCATGGCCAGGTGGCTGGCGTGGTCTGCCGAAGCATCTGTGCGGAGTGTGGACTGGGGGCCCCGGGGTCGGAGTGGGGGGCACCTCCGAGGGTGGTGGAGGGTGGCGGAGCGGGGATCCTGTGGGACTTCCGGATCCAGACTGGCGGGATGGTGGTGGCGAGCCAGCCAGATGTCGTGGTCGTGGATGGGGGGCGGAGGAGGGCCGTTGTGGTGGATGTGGCGGTCCCAGGTGGTGGAGGCATCGGGAGGGGGGAGCATGGGGGGCTCGGGGGGTACCAGGGGCTCGGGGAGGGGCTGGGGAGGGCCTGGGGGGTGGGGGTGGCGGTCGTGCCTGTGGTGGTCGGGGCGCTCGGGGCAGTGACCCCCGGACTGGATGGGTGGTTGCGACAGATCCCGGGACCAGCGTCGGACATCTCGGTCCGGAGGTGTGCGGTGCTGGGAGCGGCGGGGGTACTGCGCGGGGCCCTCGGGCTTCCTGGCCTCTGGTGGAGGACCCGAGCTGAATGAGGGACGGACACCACCCGAGGACACCTCCTATTGGCTCCATGATAAGAGCTCCACCCAGCAAAGAATTAACCCTTTAAAACCTGATTCTGAGCTTTCACAATTATTTACCGCCTTTTGCGTAATATCTACAGTATACAGAAGGAATCAAGCAATTTTTACCAATGTATCTGTAGGTGATGTTTATTTATTATGTACACAGAGATAAAGAGTAATGGCACAGCTCTGCAGTATCTTTCCACTTTTATATATGTATGCTATACTAAATAAAATGAATAGGGCACCATATAATGCAACAGTTATGCAACTCCCTAAATAATGATGTGAATTTTCAGTTGTTGCTAAATCAGTTAGGATGTTATAATTTGTGGTGTAGATGCGAATTTAGGAGAGCAGGACAATATATCGCATTGCAATTGGAGCAGCAGCTTGGTTGATGATGTCCCCAAACCGGCTCATCTATTATATTTGTCGTGCAATACAATGAAAATGAGCACAATTGCAAAACATAGGCTTCTTATATTTTAAAATAAAATAATCACATGTTTACCGTTCTGGGGTTTCTACAATCATGAATGGAGGCATTATTTACAGCAGGTTGATGTTGTTGTTGTTGTTGTCGACCCCACCCGTGCCCCGACATTGGGGGACCGGGCCCTCACTCCGTCTCCCGGATCCCCAGACCCCCCTCCGCCGCCCAGCGGGCGAGCAGGGCCGCCACTCCGCTTGGGTTTCGCCAGAGGTCCTCCGGAGTCAGTGTGGTGGGTATGTTTGTGCAGGTGAACAGGTGTTGTGTGTCGTGCACTTGCGTGCCGCATAGCGCACAGAGTGGTGTTGGGTGTGTGTCCGGTGTAATGTTGTGTAGGTAGGAGTGGAGGGCTGGTGATTTGTTGGTTCGGAGTTGTGCTAGGAGTTGTCTGGTTCTGTGTGGTAGGTCTTGCTCTGATGGGTCTATTTCTGGTGCTGGTGCATGTATTACTTTGTTGTGTTGTCTGGTGTCCAAGTGTGTTTGTACAAAGTGGGTGTGTATGTCTTTCATGTTCTGTTTTATGGTGTCGTTGTTGGTGTCCTGTGGTGCTGTGTCTTTGTTGTGTGTGTAGTTGTTGTTGTGGAAGATTGTTTGTTTCTTTTGTCTGGGTGGTGGTGGTTGTTGAGTGAGTGGGTGTAGTGGGTGGGTTGGGTGTTGGGCTTTTTGTCTGATTTGCGATGCGTGTAGTTTTAGATGGGTGTTCAGTGGGAGAGTTTTTGTTTCCTCATGCAAGTGTTGTATGCTTGTGTCTTGTGTGCATCCTGTTGCTATTCTGAGTGCGGTGTTCTGTGTGGTCTGGAGTTTTGTCTTGTTTGTGTCCGATAGTGTTGGTGACCATATAGTGTTTGCGTATTCGAGGCGTGTGAGTGTGGTTGCTTTGTATGTGGTGAGTATAGTTTCTTTGGATTTTCCCCAGTGAGTGGTTGTTAAGGCTTTAAGTATTTTGTTTGATTGCTTGGCGCGGGTTAGAGTGTGTTGTGTGTGTTTTGAGAAGGTGAGTTTGGGGTCCCATGTTAATCCCAGTATTTTGGGTTCGCGGACTGTGGGTAGGGTGGTGTTATCTATTTGTAAAGTGAGCCTGTTGCTGTATTCTGCCGGATCCGGTGTGAACAGAGTGGTGGTGGTTTTGTCTGCGTTGAGTGTGAGTTGGTTCTGTTTTGTCCAGTTGTATATGTCGTGGAGATATTTTTGTACTTGTTGTTGTGCCTGTTGTGGTTTGACGTGTGGATAGAATGGTGATGTCGTCTGCATATGTAACTGTGTGTACATTTGGAGGTGGTTGTGGTAAGTCTGCCATGTATATGTTGAATAGTGTTGGTGAAAGTACTCCCCCCTGTGGTACCCCCGTTTTCGTGTTTCTATGTTCTGATGTTTCCCCCCGGTATTGAGTGTATTGTCTGCGTCCCCTTATGTAGTTGAAGATGTATTTGATGATGATGATTGGGGTGTTAGTGTTGTTGAGTTTGTTTGTGAGTGTGTGTAGGTTTACCGTGTCAAAGGCTTTGGACATGTCTAGGGCTATGGCAACTGTTCGTTGTGGTGGTTTTTGTTGATTGAAACCTGTGGCTATGATGTTGTGTATGTGGTGTAGTGCTGTGGTTGTGGAGTGTTGTTTTCGGAAGCCGTGTTGGTGAGAGGGTAGTTGAGTGTTGTTGGTAATGAAGGGTAGTATTACCTTTTCCATTGTTTTGGCTATTGGGCTGAGTAGTGCTATTGGTCTGTAAGATGGGCCGAGTGCGTGGTTTTTGTTGGGTTTTGGTATTGGGATTATTTTTGCAGTCTTCCATATTGCGGGGATGGTGTTGGTGTTGAGTGATGTGTTGTAAGTGTGTGTGAGTAGTGTTATTGCTTTGGGGCCTAGGTGTTTCAGATGTCTGATGTTTATGTTGTCTGGGCCTGTGGAGTTGTTGCTTTTGGAGCGTTGTAGTGCTTGTTTGACTTGTTGTTCTGTGATGGTTATGGGCGTGGTGTTGAGTTTTCGTATTTTGCGTTGTAGTTGTCTGTATGTTCTGTTGGTTTTGTGTTGTATTATGTTGGTGAATTGTTTGTTGAATGCTCGTGCTTTCTGTTTGTTGGATATTGCCGTGTGTTGTCCGAACTGTATTGTGGTGTTTTCTGGTGCTTTTTGTTCTTTGTTAGATAGTCTTGTTACTGTGTTCCAGAGTATGTATTGTTTGTGTCTGTGGTTCCATGCATCCGTTAAGTGTTCTTTCCATAGCTCTTGTTTGTGTTTTTGGATTTGTGTGTCTATTTCTTTGTTTAGGTCTGTGATGCGTGGGTCTTGGTGGTTTTGTTGTCTGATGTCGTTTCTTTGGCTGATGAGTGTTCTGATGTGTTGTGGTAGGAGAAGTGATTTGCTTTTTATTTTTCCGTGGGGTATGTGGTGTTTGTCTGCTGCAAGTATGAGGTTTGTGAGCATGGTGTTGGCTGTGTGGATGTTGTCAGGTATGGTTATGTTCTCCAGTGCTGATTCTATTTCAGAGGTGTATCCTTCCCAGTCTGCTTTCCTGTAATTTGTGTAAGTTTGAAGGTGTTGTTGTAGGCGGAAAGGAGCACGCGTGTTGTGTGTGATTTTGATAGGAAGGTGGTCTGAACTGAGTGTGTGTATTGTGGTCCATGTTGTTCTGTTTGTGATGCTGTTGCTGGCTGTTGTGATGTCCGGTGATGTTGGTTGTTGGTTGATGTTTGTAGGTTTTCTGGTAGGTGTGTTTGCGTTTAGAGTGATTTGTTGGGAGTTCTGTAGTATGTCTGCAATGAGGGTGCCTCTGTGGTCGTCGTAGGGAGAGTGCCATTGTGTTGAGTGAGCGTTGATGTCTGCGGTTAGAATGGTGTTGTTCAGCGAGTTTATGTATTGGAAGGTGTTGGTGATGTCTGTGTCTTCTGTGGCGTGGTCTGGTCAGGTGGTATCTCTGGGGGGTATATACATGTTGCATATGTGTAGTCTTTTGTGGTTGGTTATGTGAATCTTTACGGTTTGAATTTCTGTAGTGTTGGTGTTAATGTTGTTGGGGATGTTCATGGGAGTGAATGTGACTGATTTGTGAATGTATGTGAGCAGTTCTCCTCCTCCCTTGTGTTCTCTGTCTTTCCTAATGCTGGTGTAGTTGGTGAGACGAGGTGTGTTGTGTTGTTTTTCTAGTTTGGTTTCTTGTATGGTGATGCATGCACATGCACATGCACAGAACCTTCAGTCAGTGCCAGTCAACATACAGCTTATTTTAATTGTACATTGGCGTATGGCTCGACTAAAACCAGGAAATGGAGGTGTGCGGCAAAGTTTTTTGCTGCATCGCTGGGAAATAATCAGTTGACAATGACAAAACGGCCCCGCTCAGCCCCAGACAACCGGCACTTTCGAACCACCTCCAAGATCGTTATTAGTTCCGAGTGAAAAAGAAGTCACAGTATTTCTGCATTGCCACATATCATTTTGGGGAACACATTCAGAGTGGAAACCTGAATACAAAACTGAAACTACTTTAATTAAATGTGACAAAATAATGACATACTCTAAAAATGTGTTTCATTTTTATTTTTAACTCTGTCTCTGAATTAAATAATTTCCTGTGATCAATCATTGTTAAATCAAGGATAGGGAGGGAAATTTAAAGAATGCAGATACATTCTTGTTTCACTTTAGAGCAGTGTATAATGCTAGGTTATCTATCAAATAATAACATAACCCCAAATGTAAATAAAAATGTTTGTTCTAAACATTATTTGAATGGGTTACCATGGCAGAAGACCGAAGTTGTGTGCTTTATATAACTGCATGACATGACCGGAACACCTCACCGGGGAGGCGCTCAGGAGGCATCCGAATCAGATGCCCAAGCCACCTCATCTGGCTCCTCTCGATGTGGAGGAGAAGCGGCTCGACTCTGAGCCTCTCCCGGATGACCGAGCTTCTCACCTTATCTCTAAGGGAGAGCCCGGACACCCTGCGGAGAAAACTCATTTCAGCCGCTTGTATCCGGGATCTCGTTCTTTCGGTCACGACCCATAGCTCGTGACCATAGGTGAGGGTTGGGACGTAGATCGACCGGTAAATTGAGAGCTTCGCCCTTTGGCTCAGCTCCTTCTTCACCACGACAGACCGATACAACGTCCGCATCACAGCAGACGCTGCACCGATCCGCCTGTCGATCTCCCGCTCCCTCCTACCCCCACTCGTGAACAAGACCCCAAGATACTTGAACTCCTCCACTTGGGGTAAGATCTCCTCCCCGACCCGGAGGGGGCACTCCACCCTTTTCCGACTGAGGACCATGGTTTCAGATTTGGAGGTGCTGATTTTCATCCCAACCGCTTCACACTCGGCTGCGAAACGCTCCAGTGAGAGTTGGAGAGCCCCGTTTGAAGGAGCCAACAGCACCACATCATCTGCAAAAAGCAGGGATGTAATACTGAGGCCCCCAAAACGGACCCCCTCAACGCTTCGGCTGCGCCTAGAAATTCTGTCCATAAAGGTTATGAACAGAATCGGCGACAAAGGGCAGCCTTGGCGGAGTCCTACCCTCACTGGAAACGATTCCGACTTACTGCCGGCAATGCGAACCAAACTCTGACATCGGTGGTATAGTGACCGAACAGCCCGTATCAGGGGGTTCGGTACCCCATACCCACGAAGCACCCCCCACAGAACTCCCCGAGGGACACGGTCAAACGCCTTCTCCAAGTCCACAAAACACATGTAGACTGGTTGGGCGAATTCCCACATACCCTCAAGGACCCTGCTAAGGGTGTAGAGCTGGTCCACTGTTCCACGGCCGGGACGAAAACCACACTGCTCCTCCTCAATCTGAGGCTCGACTTCCTGACGGACCCTCCTCTCCAGCACCCCTGAAT